>NC_134399.1:40801205-40988667 GCF_050003625.1 Haematobia irritans | reverse complement strand
GTAAGCTGCTTTATATGAAATTTATTAAATTCTTATTTTTATTTTGTTATTTAAAGTTATTGCTCTTGCGAAATGATTTTCAATTCTTTAAATTTTTCTTTGATATGTTTCTCCAGCCTCACTTTCACGTACTTTAATGAGTCTTGAGTTAAATCTTGGCCCTTGGTTAGCAGTGCGACATATTTTAGGAACAAATTAAAGCGTCATAGTAAGAATTTATCGTTTGGCCATGTAAACTGTCAAAGCATACGTCCATCCTATAGCAGCAACACCCACTGTGAACTTACCAATCTTCTTGTAAATAGCGGTATAGATTTATTTGGGATTTCTGAATCATGGTTAAAGACATCAGTTTCTAGTAAATCAGTCCAGATTAGTGGATACAATCTGGTTCGAAACGATCGTCCCTTATGTAGAGGTGGAGGGGTAGCCATATATATTTCAAAGAAACTGAAACATAAAATTGTTTTCCGGTCTGATACATATGGTATATGTGAAACAATCTTTATAGAGGTTATGTGTGATCCTTCAAGTGTTCTCTTTGGGGTTGCATATTTACCCCATGGTGACATAGAGACATTTGAATCTGTTCATGCTGATTTATTCACTTATTACTCTGATATTATAGTAGTCGGCGACTTTAATCGCAACCTGTTTACATTATTAAGTGAACCACATAAACTCAGCCATTCATCTCAAGTACAATGTGCTTTTATTTCCCATCACGCCTTAATTTACGGGTCTTATTCATCTATAGCTTCTAACTTCGACAATTTTGTGCAATACCGCGATTGTAATCGAATCGATTGGGACAGATTAATGGATTGCTTAACATCTTATGATACTGATGGTATATATGCTACCTCTGATGTAGACACACAATTATATATTTTGGACGACCTTGTTAGTAGACTTTTTTATACCCCTCCACCATAGGATGGGGCGTATATTAACTTTGTCATTCCGTTTATAACACATCGAAATATTGCTCTAAGACCCCATAAAGTATATATATTCTGGGTCGTGGTGAAATTCTGAGTCGATCTGAGCATGTCCGTCCGTCCGTCCGTCTGTTGAAATCACGCTAACTTCCGAACGAAACAAGCTATCGACTTGAAACTTGGCACAAGTAGTTGTTATTGATGTAGGTCGGATGGTATTGCAAATGGGCCATATCGGTCCACTTTTACGTATAGCCCCCATATAAACGGACCCCCAAATTTGGCTTGCGAGGCGTCTAAGAGAAGCAAATTCCATCCGATCCGGCTGAAATTTGGTACATGGTGTTAGTATATGATATCTAACAACCATGCAAAAATTGGTCCACATCGGTCCATAATTATATATAGCCCCCATATAAACCGATCCCCCGATTTGGCTTGCGAGGCCTCTAAGAGAAGCAAATTTCATCCGATCCGGCTGAAATTTGGTACATGGTGTTGGTATATGGTCTCTAACAACCATGTAAAAATTGGTCCACATCGGTCCATAATTATATATAGCCCCCATATAAACCGATCCCCCGATTTGGCTTGCGAGGCCTCTAAGAGAAGCAAATTTCATCCGATCCGGCTGAAATTTGGTACATGGTGTTAGTATATGGTCTCTAACAACCATGCAAAAATTGGTCCACATCGGTCCATAATTATATATAGCCCCCATATAAACCGATCACCAGATTTGACCTCCGGAGCCTCTTGGAAGACCAAAATTCATCTGATTCAGTTGAAATTTGGTACGTGGTGTTAATATATGGTCTCAAACTTCCATGCAAAAATTGGTCGACTTCGGTCCATAATTATATATAGCCCCCATATAAACCGATCCCCAGATTTGACCTCCGGAGCCCCTTGGAAGAGCAAAATTCATCCGATTCGGTTGAAATTTGGTACGTGATGTTAGTATATGGTATCCAACAACCATGCAGGAATTGGTTCATATCAGTCCATAATTATATATAGCACCCATATAAACCGATCCCCAGATTTGACCTCCGGTTCCTTTTGGAGAAGCAAAAGTCATCCGATCTGGTTGAAATTTTGTACGTGGTGGTAGTATATGATATTTAACAACCAAAAATTGGTCCATATCAATAATTGTATATAGCCCCCATATAAGCGACCACCATATTTCAATTCTGGCTCCCTACGTACCGTGCAAAAGTCCATATCGATTCGTAATTATTTGTAGACTTACCTACACATACCTTTTTTGTCTGATATATACCACGTATGGACAAACTCAAAATTTAGAAAACGATTTAAGATACCACAACCCAAGTAATTCGATTGTGGATGACAGTCTTTCGTAGAAGTTTCTACGCAATCCATGGTGGAGGGTACATAAGATTCGGCCTGGCCGAACTTACGGCCGTTTATACTTGTTCTTTTGTGCCTTTGATTGGACGTAAATTGTCACATAAGAGAGATCCTTGGTTATATTCGAAAGAGGTTGTCCTCTCTAGGGCTCTGATGGACCTTGCTCACAGAGAATACAGAAGAAATCCCACTGAGGAGAATGGACGTATTTTTCGAATGTATCGCAACAGGGCAAAGTTGATCTTGCGGAGAACGAAAAGGAATTTTGACTTGCAAAGATTTACAGGTATGGACTCGCGTAGACTATGGAGAGCATTGCGTGATAGTGGATGTTTGAGGACACGGTTTCACCAACAGTGGATGCTGATGCTCTAAATGACCATTTCCTCGAACATAGGACACATACAGACTAGTTATCGGATTTGTCGCGGAATGATTTGCGTACTAGACTATTTGCTTTTGATTGCATTTATGAGGAGGACATATTGAAGGCAATGATTAGCAATAAATCGAATTCGGCTGGTGTAGATGGCGTTCCTATCAAGTTTCTTAAATTGATTTTTCCGTATATTTCTCGTCATATTCTTCATTTTTCAACTCTATCATTACTACTGCAGTATTTCCGTCCGCGTGGAAAATAGCTCGCGTCGTTCCAGTTCCAAAATCTAGTAATTCTTTACGGGTTGATGAATACAGGCCCATTGGTATATTACCAGCGATGTCGAAAATCTTTGAGTCTGTCATAAATGATTTTATGTTGAAATATGTGAACGATCGTGGTATCATTAGTGTCCACCAGTATGGATTTCGACGTGGATTTGGAACCACCGCTCACCTAATTCACCTCACTGATACAATTAGACGATGGTGATGGTGATTCCAGCGCTATCCTCGTATCACTGGATTTGTCAAAAGCTTTTGATCGGGTTAGTCACGAGAGGCTAATTCATAAACTGAACACTGACTTCCATTTTTCAGAGTACTCTTGTAAACTTATGCAATCATACTTGACTGGTCGCTCTCAATATGTTTCTTTAAATACCTCTAATTCAGCCATTCGAAGTATTGACTGTGGAGTACCCCAGGGATCAATTTTCAGCCCTCTCTTATTTCTCTTGTATATCAACGACATTGTGGATCATATTAATGGCTATAATTGCATAACTTTTCTATTTGCTGACGATATACATCTATTGTTCTGTGGGAGCTCTACCAATGCATAAAGGATATTACCCAGTTGGAAAAAGCGTCGTGTTTCTGGCATTATAACGTACCTTATTTAGGAGCCAGTAGTGATGCCACACAAATGCAAACTCTATTTCAAAATAACATTGGGTGTCATTGGGCGTCAAGTACTTGCCCTCTCACTTCAATTTATATTGCTTGTATAAGGCGTGATCTTATTAGGAGAAAAAATTACCTTAAATAAGGCCTTCTAAATATGTTGTCTTAGAAGGTCTTGGGAAAAAAATAAAAAAAATCTATTTTTAGATTTTTTGTTTTTGCTTTTAATGCTATTTTTCCCTATTCCTTGATGAATGTGTTCATAGTTTTATTATAATTACAATTTATTTCTATTTTCATACCTTTTTAAAATTTCTCCTGAAAGCGGTGTCGAACTCACGACCATTGACTTCATAAGCGCACACTCTACCCACTCGGCTACGGTCGGCTGTGCTTTGCACAGAGCTAAAGGCTATTGTAAATGTAACACACATAAACACATTATCCTACGCATTCCATGAGAGTTGTGTTAACAGGTCTGTTATTAGAAACGACAACATAATGGATAGTGATGCTGCTCCACCAAAGAAGCATTGTACTTCCAATACTCCAGTTTTTAGAAACCGAAAAATATTCACTACTCATGATTCTCTACATTGCATAATCAGGGGCTTTCTAACGTCTAATAGAGGCATATGAAATTCGATAGCATTGTTAAATGTTGTTGATCAGTTACAATCAACAGCGATATAATGAGAACAACGTCAAATAGTCAAATTTAAAAAAAATATATATTTTAAACTTTATTAAATATTTATATTACTATACATACTCGAAAATTATTTTTTATTTAAATTAATCAGAATATGGAAAAATTTAATGTAAAACTAAACGTATGGAATTCTATACCTATGTTCCAATATAATTAAATAATATTTTAATTAGATGGAATACAAAAATTAATTAATTAATTATAAACAAAGAAACTAAAACCTTATTTTATATTTATATATATATATATATATATATATATATATATATATATATATATATATATATATATATATATATATATATATATATATAATATATATATATATATATATATATATATATATATATATATATACATATATATATATATGTATATATATATATATATATATATATAATATATATATATATATATATATATATATATATATATATATATATATATATATATATATATATATATATATATATATATATATATATATATATATATATATATATATATATATATATATATATATATATATATATATATATATATATATATATATATATATATATATATATATATATATCAGGGATCCGGAGCGGTCCATTTTTTTCGCTCCGCTCCCGCTCCGGAGAAAAAAAAACCGCTCCGCTCCGAGAAAAAAAATCGCTCCGCTCCGCTCCACGCTCCGCTCCGCTCCACGCTCCGCTCCGCTCCTCTTCGAGAAAATTATAGTACAAACATTGTATTATTTGTTCAATTGAGTTTTATTTTATTTAGAAAAATCGGGCGGTACATATATGGGAGCTATAGCTAAATCTGAACCGATTTCGATGATTTTTTGCACATATAGTTAGTGCTATAGAAGATTACATTTCGCCAACTTTGAGTAAGATCGGTTATAAGGGTTTTATGACCTAATTTGACAAAATCGGACGATACATATATATGGGACCTACACAGTCTTACACAAGTTTACATACGGTTAAGAAATTGTATTTCTTTAATTAATAAAATATAATAAAATTTGCATATATATGCTTTAGATTTTGTAAATTAACTTGAAAAACAAAGTATTTGTCAATTTTCAAGAAGATTTTTTTAGTCTGGATTATAAACAACAACAAGAAACATGTTTAGTTATAAGGTAAAACCCTCAAGGGTATGTAAACTTATGTGAGACTGTGTATATCTAAATCTGAACCGATTTCGATGAAATTTTCAGACTTAAAGGGTGATACAGAAGATTATTTTGTGCTAAATTTGACGACGATCGGTTAATAAAAAAAGTGCAACGTGACCCCATTCGTCGAAATCGGGCAATACATATATATGGAAGCTATATCTAAATTTGATCCGATTTCTTCCAAATTCAATAACGTTCGTCCTTGTGCCCAAAAAAACTCCCTGTACCAAATTTCATCAAAATCGGGTAATAATTGCGACCGAAATCCTGTGAACAACAAATACATGGACAGACGGACGGACGCCAAGCGCTAGATCGACTCAGGAGGTGATTCTGAGTCGATCGGTATATATTTTATGGGGTCTGAAATCAATATTTCTTGTAGGCACATTTTTTGGCAGATCAAACTTATTATACCCTAACCACTATGTGGTTTAGGGTATAATGACTTTAAAACAATGTGTTGAAATATTTTATTCATTTTGAAGATTTTTCAGAAATATTAAATCCATTTTGACTTCATTAAAACGAAATTTGCATTCATGTTAGGATACACATTTTTATGTCGAATCACTTAGCTATAAGGACAAACAGACTTCATTGAAAAGTTTAGAGACTTTTAGACAAGGAAAAACTTTTTTTCAGAGAAATGCGTCTTCTATTCTAAGCAAAATTCGTATTCGTATTTTAAGCATGTGAAATATTTGGCCTCCCGACAATATTCTTTGCGGTGCACCATCTACTATTTAATATGTGATAGAAACCAAATTTATGAAAATGGACCAGAATGGACCAAATTCTGTTTGGTCTGACCATCGGACCAAATTTAAAAAATTATAAATCTTTTGGACCAATTTTGGTCCAATCGGACCAAAACGGCAACGCTGATTGGAATTGAAAGTATATACACAGAGTAGAAGTAACTACTCTCCGAAAGTTTTTTTTTGTTTTGCAACAGACGTAGAGAAGAGGTTTTGTTATATTTGTAATGTGTGTGTGTATGTTTATGTTTATGTTTATGTTTGCAACAACCTCCATCGACATCAGTCCGTGGTATACCTACGAATATTCTTACTCAGATCTAGTGTTACCTAATTTCGCTTTTTTCCCCTTTATTGTATAATAAATGTATATGCGCACATTTTTCAACCAAAATTGAAATTTTAATTAAATTTTCGAGAACTAATATCAGAAATAAGAGAATGCTAGGATATAGTACAATAGTAAAGCAAATGTGAATGAAAAAAAGCATGCCCGGTTCCAAAGATTTTTTCTTTACTTTAACAGTTTGGGTATTAATTCCTAGCCAAAGAAGCGGAGAATACAAGTAAGGATACTTTAAAGACGTAATTCTCTTTTAAATTTGGGGGCTATGTACTTGCTTCTAGGAAGCAAATGTTAATTTTTCATTTTTTTAGATTTTTTTCCTCAGTTGTTATCAAAATCCTTTAAAAACGAGTTAACGGGTTATTTTTTTCCATATTAAGACTCGACTTCCAGTAGAAATTATGCTATGTTTCATGTAAAAAGCGTCTTTAAAATAAAGTGTTGAAAAACATGTCTAATTTTTTAACGATTTTTGCTTTGTAGGCAAGATGCAAAAAGGAAACAAATTTAAAGACAATTTTATTAATTTTAAAGAATTTTTCTTAATTATTAAAGTCACGTTGACCTTACCTCAAAAATTTTATCTTTCATGTTTTGATACACATTTTTAAGTAAAATCACTTAATGATAAGGACATTACAACTTCATTCAAAAGTTTATTGCCTTTTGGACAAGAAAAAAAACTTTATTTTAGAGAAATGCGTCTTCCATGTTAAGCAAAATTTACATTCTTATTCTAAGGACATGGAATCTTTGACTTCACGACAATATTTTTTTCAGTGTAGAAAACTAAAAAATTAAATATAAATAAGATCGTTTAATTGCATTTATTTGACGTTCATTACAAACATCTTTGTAGTAATACGGAATGAAATTGATCGAAAGTACTGTTGTTACTTTTACAACACATACTAGATATATATTTTGACATTTGCCGTTTTTGTGTTTTCCCCAATGTACGTACGTACAAAAATACATATCGTACATTTTAAACGTTTACTCACACTACGCTAAGTACTAGCTATATTTGAAATTACCTACACAGTGTAATTTCAAAGTTACACATTTCATTCAAGTAATATTTTATTCGGAGCGGAGCGGTTTTTCATTTGGAAACCGCTCCGCTCCCGCTCCGCTCCCGCTCCGCTCCCGCTCCGCTCCGGATTTTAGAAATGCCGCTCCCGCTCCGGCAAAAAAAGGGCTTGCTCCGCTCCGCTCCACGCTCCGCTCCGCTCCACGCTCCGCTCCGGATCCCTGAATATATATATATATATATATATATATATATATATATATATATATATATATATATATATATATATATATATATTTATATTTACATTTATATTTATATTTATATTTGTAATTATTTTTGTAATTATTTTTATATAAATTAATGTATATTTAAATTGCTAATTATTTTTTATTTTTAAATATTTTTTTTTATAAATCTTATTTTTCTCTCTCTTAAATGCTTTTTTCAATTGCATTTTATATGCATCAAAAGTGACTACTTCTTCTTCAATTGCTTTGAAGAATATTTGGTTGATATTATTGTAAGTTTTAAAGGATTCTTTATTTTGAAACCCGTCATAGTTAAAGGCTTTTATAATATATGTAGTTAAAAGCTTTTATAATATTATGTTTAATAAATGTTCTTGGATTTGTCGAAAAATATTCACTTAGTTTTGAGATATCGACATGATGTCAGCGTTTGTAATACTCTTTAGTTAATTTTTCTATAAATAATAAGTGTGTTCACGTTTTTTCTGTGACATTTGTCCTGTAGTGATACTTTCATAGAAAACGATGCCTCTTATTGCTTAAGACTTAAGAAAATATGTAATTTTGACTTCATCCAATGTAAACTATAATTTCAAAAAAAAATTTATCAGAAATAAGAAGTGTGTTTCGTTTTTAAATGAAATAATTTCAATAAAAAACAAGCCTTCTCGTGTAAGTTGAAATGTCATTAGTAGTCGTTCCGATGTGTGGCTTAAAACAGACATTATAATAGGCTTGATTTGAGAAGCGAGTTGGCAATGTCTATTGAATCTTTTCGCCTTTAGCAAATTTAAAAAAACATAGATGTTAAAGCACGTTACCATGTAAGTTGTGTTGGGAGTTTCATTGACGCTATTATAATGTGTATTTTCAGCTCTTTTAAATGCAGGGCCCACGAATTATCCGACTGGGTAGTCGGTGGGTAACTTCAAATGGTCTTGAAATTAATGCACGTAAGAGTAAGGCCATGTGTTTTGGACAAATCCGCGTGAATCGTTCGGATCCTGATATATTTTTTGACGATGCCAGGGTAGAAATAGTTGACCTGATCAAGTGTCTAGGTTTTGTACTCGATCCTAGACTGGACTTTAGTAGCCACATTGACTCCATAGTATCTAACATTGTCGTTATTCTCCGTCGACTACGTTCTTTAAGTACCTACTTGCCCTGTCATGTCCGAAAAAATGTCGCATCTTCTCTGATGATGTCCCAGATTTATTATGCAATTGAGGTTTATTCTGGAGCACCTGGTTCGAATTTGCAGAGACTGAGACGAAGTTTTCATATGATTGTGAGATATATTTATGGACTGCGTAGATTCGACCACATTTCACAATATGCTTTACAATTTCTGGGCTTTCCTTTTCAAAGATTTTTTGAATTACGTATTTTACTTTGTTTTTACAAAATTATAAAGTCAAATCTTCCTCCAATGTTAAGGGAACAATTTATTTTTACAAGAACTACCCGTAATCCACAATTAGTGCTTCCTCACATGGTGACGCAACTATATGAGCGATCGTTTTTGGTGCGAACCATGCGAACTTGGAACAATCTTCCCCAGGAGCTACGTAACTTTTCTTTTTCTAACATTGTGTTTAGAAATAAGCTCATTGATCACTTTGCTTCACATGGAAATGATTAAAATTTGAACATGTCATTTAGTCGCTTTGTACTAGCGCTGCTACTAGGGCAATATTTATATTCTTATAATTATTACTAATACATTTGGCTGGGGAGCCACTATCGTTATTATTCTAGTACAGATATAAAAATTATATTTTGAATTTGTATCATAAACTATTGATAATTAAGTTTGTAATATTGTTATCGGCCTTGAAGGCTTTATATAAAGGGTGATTCTTTTGAGGTTAGGATTTTCATGCATTAGTATTTGACAGATCACGTGGGATTTCAGACATGGTGTCAAAGAGAAAGATGCTCAGTATGCTTTGACATTTCATCATGAATAGACTTACTAACGAGCAACGCTTGCAAATCATTGAATTTTATTACCAAAATCAGTGTTCGGTTCGAAATGTGTTTATCGACAAATTTTGTTCAGCGATGAGGCTCATTTCTGGTTGAATGGCTACGTAAATAAGCAAAATTGCCGCATTTGGAGTGAAGAGCAACCAGAAGCCGTTCAAGAACTGCCCATGCATGCCGAAAAATGCACTGTTTGGTGTGGTTTGTACGCTGGTGGAATCATTGGACCGTATTTTTTCAAAGATGCTGTTGGACGCAACGTTACGGTGAATGGCGATCGCTATCGTTCGATGCTAACAATCTTTTTGTTGCCAAAAATGGAAGAACTGAACTTGGTTGACATGTGGTTTCAACAAGATGGCGCTACATGCCACACAGCTCGCGATTCTATGGCCATTTTGAGGGAAAACTTCGGAGAACAATTCATCTCAAGAAATGGACCGGTAAGTTGGTCACCAAGATCATGCGATTTGACGCCTTTAGACTATTTTTTGTGGGGCTACGTCAAGTCTAAAGTCTACAGAAATAAGCCAGCAACTATTCCAGCTTTGGAAGACAACATTTCCGAAGAAATTCGGGCTATTCCGGCCGAAATGCTCGAAAAAGTTGCCCAAAATTGGACTTTCCGAATGGACCACCTAAGACGCAGCCGCGGTCAACATTTAAATGAAATTATCTTCAAAAAGTAAATGTCATGGACCAATCTAACGTTTCAAATAAAGAACCGATGAGATTTTGCAAATTTTATGCGTTTTTTTTTTTTTTAAGTTATCAAGCTCTTAACAAATCACCCTTATTACTGTCAATAAGAAAGAAAGAAAGAAAGAAAGAAAGAAAGAAAGAAAGAAAGAAAGAAAGAAAGAAAGAAAGAAAGAAAGAAAGAAAGAAAGAAAGAAAGAAAGAAAGAAAGAAAGAAAGAAAGAAAGAAAGAAAGAAAGAAAGAAAGAAAATGTCACGACGTATATAAGTTTACCTGAAATTTGTAAATTTATATATGTTTACAGTTACACATATTAATTTTATGTAACATTCATACCCCAATTCTAAAATATTAATATACTATGTGTCCCAAACATTTAATGCTAATTTATGAATATTTCATTTTTGCACTTAAATATATTGTGTTTAAAAATTCTGCACGAGACACATTTTGTTTCCATCGGAACATATTTTCCTAAGAGTGTAGATATCTCAGACATATAGTACCTTTTATACATTCTTTACAGGTATCAGACATTTTCCCGGTTCACAAATTCTTGATTGTCGAAAACATAAAAAATTTCATTCGTACCATTTATGGGACTCAGCTAAAAACAGGCGGGCTTATCGTCAAATACTTCTTAGAGTACCTTGTATTGAATTTAAAGTACAATTCGTTTTGACAGAAAATTTGTCTTCGACCAATTCAACTGAAACTATTCTGGACACCAAGTGAGGCGACAGGATTTTCACAAAGGTTACAAGCTTCTTTTTATATCAGATTCCCATCGTGATTTGTTAAGATCTCTGTCCGTATTCTTCAAAGTTTTCATTGAGATAAATTAACTTGTAGAAGAAATTAAAGCATAAACTCAAGACAAAAAAAAAATCCAACAAAATGAATGTACCTGAACAGAGCATTGTATTTCGCAAGTTGAACTTTTGTTGTTTTTTGTTTAATTTCCAACGGAATGGACTTTGCAAATAGTTAACTAAGCGTAAAACCAGCTTAAAGATTTCCAACAGCAAACAAATAACTTTTCTCAAATTCCAACATAAAGAGACAATGAGGTTGTATGGTGGCCACCACATACGTTTCCGATGAATTCTACAACTCGAATGCGAAAAGTATAGACGTTCAAAGCGTTTGTTTGTTCCCTTGGAGGCGTAGGGGCGGAACAATGTCTAATGTCTGGAAAGTTTTTTTCCGTTTTACTCCATCAAAGGATGTAATTGACCAACAAAACAAACCAATACAAATTATGAATAAATAAAAGAGCAAAAATACATTCCCTAATTGATCATTGTATTGCAGTATTATTTGCATCATTTTTTCATGGAATCTGAATAAAATTTCCATGTTTCCATAAAGCACATGGAAAATGAAGTTCCTCATCCCTAACATTTCTAACTACAAACAATTAAGAGTAGTAGACACACAGATAAATTTTGATAAAAAAATATTTATCAAGAAATTTATTCAAAATTTGATAAAGATTTGCATTGGTAGTTTGAATTTCTTTATCACTTTTGTATCTATCTTCTATACATATAAAATTCAAAGTATTTTTGTTTATTTGTTTGTATGTTCCGGGTAAGCTAGGATACGGCTGATCCAATTTATGTACTTGGATCTTTTAGAGATCGTAGAAGGTGATCATGTGGTGACTGAAGTTGACCGAGTTGCTTGAAATTTTTAGTGAAGGTTGGCGTTGTCATCTAGACAAAGATCCGCTACTTTATTTTTCGATATTTGGTCGGGGAAGTGGACCTCCCCTGTAAAAATTACAGTACAGTGAAAAAATTTAACTTCTCTGATTTACTTGAAGTTTACAGAGGACGTGAGGGAGATTATGAAGGAGGGAGACTTCCCCTTGCCCACCATTGGGACTTAAGTTCTTCGATTTGCTTGAAATTTTCAGGGAAGGTTGGGGGGTTCGCATCTGGATATAAACCCAAATTTTCTTTCATGTTGGTTTCACTTTTTCCTGGATGTAAAAAAAACTAATCGAAGAACTTTAGTTTCCGAAAATTTCAAGAAAATTGGAGATCTTTGATTCAATTTTCAAAAAGTCGCAATAGGGACGGTCCTCCTGCAGTACCCTATTTTCACCACATGATTACCACCTACGCACTCTGAAAATTTCAAGTAAATTGGTTCATCCATTTTCGAGTTTACCCGGAACTCACAAACAAACATAATTCGGATTTTTATATCCTCCACAAAGGTTAGGTTAGGTTAGGTTAAAGTGGCAGCCCGATTAAGATTCAGGCTCACTTAGACTATTCAGTCCATTGTGATACCACATTAACTAAAAGTACCTATTACATATGGGCACTTCTAGTTTTAACCGCTGAACCTTCTTGATTATTTTTCTTTGTTGAACCAACCAGATTGTTCCAAAAATATTAGCAGACTGCTTAAGTTAACGTTTTCCAGATCCGCCAGTAATCTGAAGCTATATGCTCCTAAAAGTTGCTTGCGCTTTACACAAAATGCAGGACACTCACACAAGAGGTGTTTAATTGATTCCTTTTCCTCCGCATCATGACAGCTCATACAATAGTCATTATACTTCGCGCCAATAGTTTTTGCAAAATCTCCTATCAGACAGCGACCCGTTATAGCAGATATCAGGAGTGATACCTGACGTCTCGAGAACATTAGCATATCTAGTGTGCGGTTTAAGTTGAAATGGGGCCATATTTGCTTGGTGTCGTTACAACCCTTGCAATTCTCCCATCGAACATTTGCCATCATAACAGCCTTCTCACGCAGCATGAGCTTGCAGGTAGCTAAGGGCATACCAACAAATTCTAGTTCCCCTGGAATATGTAAGGTAGTCCCTAGCCTTGCCAACTCATCCGCTTCGCAGTTCCCCGGAATGTTCCTATGGCCAGGCACCCATATTAGGTGAATATTGTACTGCTCAGCCATCTCATTGAGAGATTTGCGGCAATCGATGGCCGTTTTCGAGTTGAGGAACACAGAGTCCAAGGATTTTATTGCAGGTTGACTGTCTGAGTATATATTAATGCCCACATTTTTTGGAACATTACTTCTTCGCCACCTCTCTTATTGCTAATATTTCAGCCTGAAAAACACTACAGTGATTAGGTAATCTTTTCGCTATTTGAAGTTCCAGATCATTAGAATATACTCCGAAACCCACTTGTCCATCCAATTTGGAGCCATCAGTGTAGAAATCTATATATTCTTTATTCCCCGGGGTATGTGTGCACCACGCCTCACTGTTAGAGGGATTAGAGTCTCAAACTTTTTGTCGAAAAGTGGACTCGCCAAAGTGTAATCCACTACGTTAGGCACATCTGACATTATTTTGAGGACAGAACTGTGACCGTAACCATTTTCCGACCACAGCGATAGTTCGCGCAACCGCACAGCCGTTGTTGCAGCTGACTGTTTGGCCAAAATGTCTAAAGGCAATAGATGCATCATGACATTAAGGGAATTTGTTCCTTTCTTGCTGAATGCGCCTGAAATACACAAACACGCCATACGCTGAACTTTATCTAAACCAGTCGGTTTCTGAAGTGCCGGCCACCAGACTACAACACCATATAGCATTATAGGTCTAACCACTGCCGTGTATAGCCAATGCACAATTTTTGGTTTTAGTCCCCACTTTTTCCTATTGCCTTTTTGCACGAGTACAAAGCTACAGTTGCCTTCCTCGCCCTTTCTTCAATATTAAGCTTAAAGTTCAGCTTCCTGTCCAAAATAACGCCAAGGTATTTTGCACAATCACCAAAGGGAATTTCAATACCCCCTAAGGAAATAGGCCTAACCGTGGGAGTTTTGCGATCTTTGCAGTACATGACTAATTCTGTCTTTGCAGGATTTACCCCAAGACCATTGTCTTTCGCCCATTGTTCAGTCATCCGGAGGGCCCCCTGAATAATATCTCTGATTGTGGATGGGAATTTTCCCCTGACTGCCAGAGCTACATCATGTGCGTATGACACCACTTTTATCCTTTCTTTTTCTAGAGTAACCAGAAGGCTATTTATAGCAACATTCCAAAGAAGAGGTGATAGAACTCCTCCTTGGGGAGTGCCTCTGTTCACATACTTTTGTATGTTTGCTTGTCCTAGTGTGGCTGAAATACGTCTCTTCATTAGCAGTTCGTCTAACAGCCTGAGTATACATGGATCAACATTCAGAGTTGTCAGTCCATTTAATATCGAGCTCGGATGGACATTATTGAACGCCCCTTCGATGTCTAGAAACGCCACGATTGTGTATTCTTTGACAGATTGTGAGCTTTCAATAAAGCTGACTAGTTCATGTAGTGCGGTCTCAGTAGACCTGCCCTTCGAGTATGCATGCTGTCGTTTCGAGAACAAAGTTGAATCGATGCTAGTTCTAAGATAAATATCTATCATCCTCTCCAGAGTCTTAAGTAGGAATGAGGATAAGCTGATTGGTCGGAAATCCTTCGCCCTCGAGTGAGAGGCTTTTCCCGCTTTAGGTATGAAAACGACTTTTGTTTCCCTCCACTTTCCTGGGATATATGATAAGTTGATACATCCTTTATATATCACCGACAACCAGGGGATAATTTTGTCAGTTACAGCTTGTAACTCCGCCGGAGTAATTCCATCAGGTCCAGGGGATTTGAATGGTCCAAAGCTATTTAGCGCCCATCTTATTCTAGTTTCCGATACAATGTCCTCGACAGGAAACGACCGCTGAGCAACTGTGGCACCGCCAGTACATGGTTCAACCGTCTGATTTCCAGGAAAATGTGTGTCCAATAGTACCTCCAGCGTCTCCTCACTGGACGTTGTCCAATTGCCCTCCGATGTTTTAATGAAACCTGGAGCGGAGTTGGTGGATGCTAGAACCTTCCGTAGTCTGGAAGCCTCGGACGTATTCTCAATACTGCTGCAGTAAGCATTCCAAGAGTTATGCTGAGCCTTTCTCAATTCTCGCTTGTATCCTCTCAGAATCTTCTTGTAAGCGTCCCAGTCCTCAGGGGCTCTGGTGGACTTAGCCTTGTTAAAGAGCTTCCTGCAGGATTGAACGATTCCCTATACCTATTCCAGTCAGCTTTCCTAACATTTGGCGGAAATATGATCTTGGTGATATGAACATCAAATTTGAAACTGATGTAGCGATGATCTGAGAAGCTGTGTTCACTTAAAACCTGCCACTCAGATATCATTTCATTCAGTTCTTGCGAGGCCAAGGTGATGTCCAAAACCTCTTGCCTGTTTTTAGTGACAAAGGTTGGGACATCTCCCTTGTTGCAAACTACCAGATTAGTACGCAAAATAAACTCTATTAGCGACTCTCCCCTTGCATTAGTATCACTACTTCCCCATATACTATGATGTGCATTCGCATCGCATCCCATAATGAGTTTCGTCTTTGTTTTCAGTGACTCCTCCACTAAGGTCTTAACGGCATATGGAGGCATCTCCCTGTCATGTCCCATGTAGACCGAAGATACCCAATATTTGCATTTGGCTATTTCTAAACTTGCAACGACAGTGTCTGTATTGCACATTGAAGGAAGCAGAAACAAGTTGAGCTCGTTTTTAGCCATTATACAGGCTCGATTTACATCATTACCAGTATACTGCATTAGTTTGAACCCCGGAGTACTTAATTCACATATTTTGTTTTTATAAACATATGGTTCTTGAATAAGAACTATATCTATGTCCCCTTTCATCAGGAGAACTTTTAAGGCAGCACATGCAGCCTTACAATGATGAAGATTTATCTGGAGGATCCGTAGGACCATCGAGATTTTCAACAACCGTCACATCAGCCGCTTCAATCGAGTCATCAAGAATGTCCTCTTCAGAGATATCGGTGACTCTCGCAATAACCATAGGTTCAACTTTGGTGAGTTCTGAGGCAGTAGAAGCCTCCTCACGCATACGGTATCTATCCATGTCTTCAAATGTCTTGGTATCCCCCTCGACTTCGCAAGAGGATCCGCTTACTTCTGATTCAGACAGAGGCTTGTCCATTTCTGAATCCTTTAGCTGATCGTTTTTATACACCTTCATTTGGATATAATGAAAGCCATAACATACACGGCCCTGGGACTTTGCTAGATGTGGCAAAGACTGAGTGTTCAATATAAACACTGCATGCCGTCTTGGCCCATCCACTTCATCCAAACGGCCAACCTTCCAATCAGCTGTTGGAAGATCTGGATTGCATTGTTTCAGTCTATTTAAAATAGATTCAGGGTCAGGAGGGTTTGCAGGTATCCACGCATGTGCTCTTGGTCTAGCCGGTATGTCTTTCTTCTCGACTAACTCTAGAGCAGCTCCTTCCCAAACTTCACCAATTAGTATCAGAGCAGCTTTAAAACATTCTATAGACCTCTGGTCCTCAAATGCGACTAGCTTAAATCGTCCTTGATACCAACCCGCCTCTTGGTGTCGAGGATCTGGGCCTGGAAACTTTTCCAGCACCTGTGAGTAGACGCCAGACAAAGCATTCTCAATTTCCCCCATTTCTGCTTTGGAACCATACCGTCCAATGCTCCTTTATTTATGATAGCCATCACAAGGCTGTCTTTAGCAACTGAGGCAAACGATCGTTGATCCCTTTTGGAGGATGGCAGCTCATCCGGTGATCGTTCCCTTTTTCCAGCCTCAAGAATTCCTTGAGCCCATTTTAAGGAATCGCTTTGTTTAGCCGACAACGTGCTTGGGTCGACTGATCCTAATTTCTTTAGGATAAACAAAGCATTTCTGCGTTCTTTGAATCTCTTTCGTGAGGGATTACCTCCTTTTGATGCCGTTACCTTGGAAAAGGTCCGACTTGTCAAATTGTCGCCACCTGTCGACCCGTCTACAGGTCGACTAATTGGGCCTAACTCTTGGTCATTGCCCAAATTTATAACTCCAGTCGATACCCGTCCACTGGGCCCTGAAGTTAGCAACCCAGTGGATGTCTTTGAATTTCTCTGCATGGTGGCCTAATATCCCACCACACTTGAAATTCGTAGTAGGTACTTATTACGATGATTTTATCCGCTATTAAAAAACACGTCCGTTCCGTTCGACAAAACACACCGAGATATTGGTCGCAAACCCTCACAGACAAAATTGTCACCAAAATAATTCTAATTAAAATTTTAATTGAATCTTCAAAAATATTCAATTAAAAATTTAATTGATTCAACAATTTTTTAATTAAAATAAAAACCAATCACAGAAACTAATTAATTAGTTATTTTTATACCCTCCACCATAGGATGGGGGGTATATTAACTTTGTCATTCCGTTTGTAACACATCGAAATATTGCTCTAAGACCCCATAAAGTATATATATTCTGGGTCGTGGTGAAATTCTGAGTCGATCTGAGCATGTCCGTCCGTCCGTCCGTCTGTTGAAATCACGCTAACTTCCGAACGAAACAAGCTATCGACTTGAAACTTGGCACAAGTAGTTGTTATTGATGTAGGTCGGATGTTATTGCAAATGGGCCATATCGGTCCACTTTTACGTATAGCCCCCATATAAACGGACCCCCAAATTTGGCTTGCGAAGCGTCTAAGAGAAGCAAATTCCATCCGATCCGGCTGAAATTTGGTACATGGTGTTAGTATATGATATCTAACAACCATGCAAAAATTGGTCCACATCGGTCCATAATTATATATAGCCCCCATATAAACCGATCCCCCGATTTGGCTTGCGAGGCCTCTAAGAGAAGCAAATTTCATCCGATCTGGCTGAAATTTGGTACATGATGTAAGTATATGGTCTCTAACAACCATGCAAAAATTGGTCCACATCGGTCCATAATTATATATAGCCCCCATATAAACCGATCCCCCGATTTGGCTTGCGAGGCCTCTAAGAGAAGCAAATTTCATCCGATCCGGCTGAAATTTGGTACATGGTGTTGGTATATGGTCTCTAACAACCATGTAAAAATTGGTCCAAATCGGTCCATAATTATATATAGCCCCCATATAAACCGATCCCCCGATTTGGCTTGCGAGGCCTCTAAGAGAAGCAAATTTTATCCGATCCGGCTGAAATTTGGTACATGGTGTTAGTATATGGTCTCTAACAACCATGCAAAAATTGGTCCACATCGGTCCATAATTATATATAGCCCCCATATAAACCGATCACCAGATTTGACCTCCGGAGCCTCTTGGAAGACCAAAATTCATCTGATTCAGTTGAAATTTGGTACGTGGTGTTAATATATGGTCTCAAACTTCCATGCAAAAATTGGTCGACTTCGGTCCATAATTATATATAGCCCCCATATAAACCGATCCCCAGATTTGACCTCCGGAGCCCCTTGGAAGAGCAAAATTCATCCGATTCGGTTGAAATTTGGTACGTGATGTTAGTATATGGTATCCAACAACCGTGCAGGAATTGGTTCATATCAGTCCATAATTATATATAGCACCCATATAAACCGATCCCCAGATTTGACCTCCGGTTCCTTTTGGAGAAGCAAAAGTCATCCGATCTGGTTGAAATTTTGTACGTGGTGGTAGTATATGATATTTAACAACCATGCCGAAAGTGGTCCATATCAGTCCATAATCATATATAGCCCCCCATATAAAGCGATCCCGAGATTTGGTTTTGGAGCCTCTTGGAGGAGCAAATTTCATCCGAGTCAGTTGAAATTTGATACATTGTGCTAGTATATGACCGTTAACAACCATGCCTATCTAGGTCCATATCGGTCTATAGTTATATATAGCCTTCAGATAAATCGATCCCCAATCACACAAAAATTGGTCCATATCAATAATTGTATATAGCCTCCATATAAGCGACCACCATATTTCAATTCTGGCTCCCTACGTACCGTGCAAAAGTCCATATCGATTCGTAATTATTTGTAGACTTACCTACACATACCTTTTTTGTCTGATATATACCACGTATGGACAAACTCAAAATTTAGAAAACGATTTAAGATACCACAACCCAAGTAATTCGATTGTGGATGACAGTCTTTCGTAGAAGTTTCTACGCAATCCATGGTGGAGGGTACATAAGATTCGGCCTGGCCGAACTTACGGCCGTTTATACTTGTTTTAATTATCATTTCTGTGATTGAAGACATTTCAATTAAAAATTAATTGGTCCAATTAATTTCGTGATTGAATCCAACAATTATTTTTGTGTGTGTTATAAATCTAGACATACCACGTAAAAAATTTTTGTGTGTAGCCTGTTATAAACCAGCTTTCGGATATGGCTTTGGCACTGCTTCTGGAAGGAACAAATTTCATGCGATCGGGTTGACATTTTGTACGTGGTGTTAGTCTATGGTCTCTAACAACCACGCAAAACTTTGTTTGCGGAGCTTCGAGGAGCAAATTTGGTGTGGCGCTAATTTATAGCCTCTAACAACCATCCCTAATTAGATATACCCCCTATATATGAACCGATCCCCAGATTTGATTTCCGGAACTTGATGATGTAAGTATATGTTTTTACTAATTGCACTCTTCAAATTTGACTTCTGTAGCCTCATGGAGGAATAAATGTCTTTCTCTATAAATGCCTCGCGCTTGCGAACTTAATCATCTCCTTGAGAGATTTGCGGCAGTCTATGGCCATTTTTGAATTGAGGGATTTTGAGAGTCCAGGGATTTTATTACATTTGTGAGAATATTACTTCTGTGTCAATTTATTTTGCAATTTATGGGCCTCAAGGCAATCAATGTTACATCAGCTATCTTTTTTTGTTACTCTTTATTAATGCGATCTATCTTGTCGATATTTAATATTATTCTTAATATATAAGTATTATATTAAATGTGGTGTTACCATCAGAGATGGTCCGCGTAGCATTTTTTTCTACTGTCAAAAAGTTGTAAACGTCGAAAACGTCATATACCTGTATAATAGGTAAAAAACGCGGTAAATGTCAAAAACATCTACACGATCCTTAGATTTGATTTCAAATGCAATGCGTTTTCAAATTCTTGAAGCTGTGATAATTATTGTAGCAATAATCTGAGTTAGGTACAACGTATGGTCATCCAAAATACCAACCACGCAGATTTAAATTTATTATTAAAACGGAATTTAATTCGGCTATGTGAAATCCAACTGACAGTAGTACTTTTTATACCCTCCACCATAGGATGGGGGTATATTAACTTTGTCATTCCGTTTGTAACACATCGAAATATTGCTCTAAGACCCCATAAAGTATATATATTCTGGGTCGTGGTGAAATTCTGAGTCGATCTGAGCATGTCCGTCCGTCCGTCTGTTGAAATCACGCTAACTTCCGACCTATTGATGTAGGTCGAATGGTATTGCAAATGGGCCATATCGGTCCACTTTTACGTATAGCCCCCATATAAACGGGCCCCCAAATTTGGCTTGCGATTGCTCTAAGAGAAGCAAATTTCATCCGATCCGGCTGAAATTTGGTACATGGTGTTAGTATATGGTCTCTAACAACCATGCAAAAATTGGTCCACATCAGTCCACTTTTACATATAGCCCCCATATAAACCGATCCCCCGATTTGGCTTGCGGAGCCTCTAAGAGAAGCAAATTTCATCGGATCCGGCTGAAATTTGGTACGTGATGTTAGTATATGGTCTATAACAACCATGCAAAAATTGGTCCACATCGGTTCATAATTATATATAGCCCCCATATAAACCGATCACCAGATTTGACCTCCGGAACCTCTTGGAAGACCAAAATTCATCTGATTCAGTTGAAATTTGGTACGTGGTGTTTATATATGGCCTCAAACTCCCATGCAAAAATTGGTCCACATCGGCCCATAATTATATATAGCCCCCATATAAACCGATTCCCCGATTTGGCTTGCGGAGCCTCTAAGAGAAGCAAATTTCATCCGATCCGGCTGAAATTTGGTACATGGTGTTAGTATATGGTCTCTAAGAACCATGCAAAAATTGGTCCACATTGGTCCATAATTCTATATATAGCCCCCATATAAACCGATCCCCCGATTTGGCTTGCGGAGCCTCTAAGAAACGAAAATTTCATCCGATCCGGCTGAAATTTGGTACATGGTGTTGGTATATGTTCTCTAATGACCATGCAAAAATTGGTCCCTATCGGTCCATAATTATATATAGCCCCCTGTTTGGGTCAAAACCTTTTGGGTCAATGAGATTAAATTTCCTATGCATTAATTCCTCACAAAAATCCCAGAATTCTTTTGAAATGTGTAAACTTTTAAACCAATCGAAAGCTGATTTTTATGAAATGTATCTCAACGAAACTAATCGCTTTTCACCACAACATTTTCGCCCTGAATATGAACTTCCGTAGAATAAAACCAGAATTTTCTCTCTGTTCGACAATAACTGTTAGAAATTATCCATTCCAAACTGACTGCTTCTTCGTACTTCTTTTTATTTCATCCAACCATAATTATTCCGGCGCTCTTCCACACTCATCTGGAGTGACAAAGACACAATATTTCTAATACTGTGTCTTTGCATGGTTTCGGCTCACAAGTGGTTATATTGCTATTTAGGTTCCACCACAAGAATTAATCATTGGTCCTATTCGAGCCGGATTAGCTCACATAGAGACGTACATTCGGACAAAACATACATTTGGTGCAACTGTCTGGGATAATCACTCGAGAGAGTACAGCCTGAGCGCATCTAACGGTGGAACAGCTGAAAACAGGTTGGTTCACTTTGGTTCTATATATTCATATTATTCGTATGTAGAGTGCAATTATGTGTGGTTCTACAGACTAGAGAACGATAGACACGTGTTTATAGTGCGGGTAGATCAACTGGCTTTTTTATGATAATTTTGAGAAGAAAGTGTCTTAGAATCGGGAAAAGAAGAAAATATCTGAAAAGTGAAAGTTGTTGTCAATAGCAAAGGTAGTGCTTGTATACTAATTCGAAAATGAATGATAAAATATTATATCATATATGAAAATTAGTGCTTAAGAGATTATAATATATATCGGACATGAGAATAGTGCGGTGGAATAACTAAACGGAATGAAACCAGATTATTATGAGGATACATGACAATACTTCGATTCACATCAGTGTCTTTTTCTTTGGTAAGTGCCAACATTTTTCTATAACCTTGAAGTGGCATTGAAATTCATTTGTTAAATATTCTTGTCAAACATTTTTTGCATACGACAATATAAATGGTAACGTTAGCAAAATTCGCAACATTTGCAACATAATTGGACTACAGAAGTCTACATACATATCTTTGCCTCCATGAATATACATATTATGTTATTGACAGAGGTTTTATTTAATTGCATCGCTATCAATGTTAAACTCTCTTCGAACGACTTATTCATACGCTCAATAAACCTGTTAGTGGTATAGTATCAACTGCCATGCCATGCCATGCCATGGTATAGTATCAGCTGATGCTAACAGGTGATTGTTCTCTTCGTTGCCTAAAAAGCCTCACATACACACATTCATTACGCTCTCTGAATCGAAACGCACTATCACTCAAGAGCAAATGAGTTGTCACTAATCTTACTAAATTTTTTTTTGTCATGATCTTTAGTTAGTTTTGTTTTGATACAATTTTGGAGTGCTGCATTGTGCTATTTTTCATTCTTATTTGTTTACATTCTGCTTCCATTCTTGCATTCCAGTCGAATGTAGGTCAGTATTACAGTGGAAGGTTTGTTTTTTTTTTTATATACATGGAAAATAGGTCAATGACCGCAGTTGCTAGCGGTCAGCTGTAATCCAATTTTTTCATAAATTATAGGCTTGTTCGTATTGATGGAGTGAACAAGAGTACATGCAACTTGAAATTTTTCATTTTTCTAGTGTAAATGTGTTTCCTACTTGCGGTTTAATTCTTTATCTAATTTGGAATTTTTATATTTACTTGACTATAATTTAATTCAGTTATTGGGAATGTCCTTAACGCCATTAACCGAAGGGGATATTAAAACATTATTTGCGCTTGGATCTAGTTAAACGAGAACAATTATTTATTATATTGCATGGGTTTTTTTTGGTTTTTTTTACATACCGTTCTACCCATATCATTCTTGGCGAAGATATCACCGCTTATTCACTCGATTTTAATATTTTAGTTTGGCTGGGGAATGACCTAATCGTGCTAAATTTACTAACAAGTTCTTGATTGCCCGACAGTTTGCTAATACAATCGAGCGTGCGATTTGTCTCAAAGTAGACGATTTCCGATCTGTCTATATTTCGGGACATTGGTGTATTTTTCTAGAGAGGGACCACACCGCACATTGCTTTCCGTACATAGTGAACAATTCTAAGCTCCGATTTTTTCAAGATGTCTCTTGAAGCCTTTATTATGGTTGCCGACGATCTGGTGGAATTCGAGGCTCATTTGAGCGATAAGCAATTTCCATTAGACTCAATTCATTCTATCAGTGTTCATAAGGAGGAATTAAGGTCTCTCTGGGAGCGAGTGCGGTCAATTTATGACAAATGTCTCGCTGATATCCGAGAAGAGGATCTTAGTGAGGCGCATGGGGGTGCTCACGAGGAAAAGGGCGATGATGGGTCCGCTGGGCTACTTGAAACGATAAAAGACAAATATCGGAATGCGTATCTGACGTATTGCCGATGCCAGACTCGTCTTAACGAAATATGTGATGCTTTAGGTTCTGGTACCGACTGTCCTAAGTCCAATACACCGTCCGGTTTCAAATTGCCTCCATGTGAGGTACCCACATTCAATGGCGATTACACTACATGGCCCACATTTAGGGACATGTTCACGGCCGTGTGCGTGAAAAATCCTCGTCTAAGCTCAGTCGAGAAATTGTTTCACCTTAATCAGAGTACGAGGGGTGAGGCTAACGAAATTGTTAAAAAAGTCCCTTTAACTGACGAGAACTTTAAGGTTGCGTGGGGAAACCTGTGTGCTAGGTATGAAAATAAACGAGTGCTGATAAATATCCAACTAAAAACACTGTTCAGCTTAACTCCTATACACAATGAATCAGGGGGCTCAATCAAGAAGCTTCAAAGGGATTTAAACGCTTGTATATCTCTTTTGAAGCTATACAATGTCGACATTAATAGTTGGGATCCGATTTTTGTGTATGTCTGTTGCAATTGCTTGCCTGAGTCAACCCTCACCCATTGCCGTATCTAGACATTTTTAACCAGGGGGGCTATAGCCCCCCTATCTATACTACAGTAACAATATATAATGGAAAATCATATATAGGTTTTCACATTCTAGGGGGGGCTAATTTTTTTCTGGAGGGGGCTAAGCCCTCCCCCCAGAGGTCTTACTACGCTTATGCCCTCACCATCTGGGAGCAATCTCTAACAGACAAGAGTGTTGTTCCAAAGTGGTCAGACTTGGACTCCTATCTAACGAATCGATACCGAACATTGGAATCGGTTTCCGAAATAAAAAAATCATTACCGAGCTCTTCTAATTATCGATCCAACAAATTATCCAGCAACAGGACAAATTCAGATAAGGCGAATTTGAGTCAGGTAAAATCATTTCAGAATACTGTTGCTCAGCCTATGTGTGGCCTATGTCCTGGAGAGGGACATATTATTCGCAAATGTCCTCGCTTTTTAGAAATGAACCCGAATGACAGGTGGGCCGAAATAAGAAGAAATAACCTGTGCCTGAACTGTTTTTCGGAGGTGCACACTGTGAAAAATTGTCACAGTAAATATACATGCTTTGAGTGCAAAAAGAAGCATAATACCCTACTTCACAGGAGCTATGACCCAAAGCAAAATACCCATCCTAATCCAAACACCAATTCTGCTCTAACACCACTGCCGGAGATCTCGAACTCTTCTATACAGTCCACTACATCGGCCGGCAGTGGAGTTGTTCAAACGTGTTTTGCTGCGGCATGTAGGGGTGTTTTATTAGGTACGGCTTTGGTTTATATACCTTTATTTCAGATAAGCTTTTTAATTCTCTCAAACTGCCCTTTAGGCGCATGAGCGCCCACATATCGGGTTTGAATAATGTGGTATCAGCATCTGCTCAAAGGGAGTGTTTCCTCACATTAGGATCACATGTCGATGATCGCTTTGAGATATCCATATCCGCTCTTGTAGTTCCCCAGCTGTCCGGAAGTCTCCCGTCTCGACCCATTGACCGTCTCTCAGTGACGGGTCTTGAAAATCTCACTCTGGCTGATCCACGATTTTTCGAAAGCTCCCGAATTGATATATTGCTGGGGGGCGATATATTGCCGTCGATTATGCTTGAAGGGGTGAAGCTAAATGTTTGCGGGTCTTTAATGGCACAACAAACCGTATTCGGCTGGATTCTTACCGGCCCGATTAGCAAAGATTCCGTTTTCTCTACGCCTACGGTCGTTTCCTGCTTTGGTGAAGTATCGTTGGATAACGAAATTTCTCGTTTTTGGGAGGTTGAGGATTTACCGAAGAGGAATTACAGTTCATCTTCCGATCAAGTTTGCGAGGACCTGTACACACAAACAACAAAAAGGGACCAGCAGGGACGTTTTACAGTAGCACTTCCCTTCAAAGATGACTTTCCGAATAAACTGACTCTTGGAAATTCTAGAGATACTGCGCTCGCCCAATTCCTTCGTAGCTCTTGCGAGACCCAGCCTTAAAGAGAGATTACGATAATGTCATTGAGGAGTATGAATCTCTCGGACATATGTCAAAGGTCGATCTTCATGCTAATCTAGGTTCTCCGTTCCATTATTATTTACCGCTTCATGCGGTTATTAAGCCCGAGAGCACAACTACCAAGTTAAGGGTAGTTTTTAACGCTTCCGCTTCTACTTCCAACGGCCTCAGCCTGAATGACATCCTACGCACGGGTCCCGTTTTACAAAACGATCTCGTCGTGTTGATCCTACGATGGAGATTTTTCCGTTTTGTATTCAACGGCGATATCACAAAAATGTATCGCCAAATCAAAGTGGACCCAAAATACACGCCATATCAACGTATACTATTCCGTAAAAGTCCAAGTGATCCAATCCAGGACTATGAGCTCAACACTGCCACTTTTGGAATCAAGTGCGCTCCATATCTCGCCATTCGGACAATTATCCAGTTAGCCGAAGATAACCGATTTATTTATCCATTGGCGAGTGACATCCTCAGACATTCGATGTACGTGGACGATGCTTTGGCTGGCGCTCACACAATAGAGGAGGCAGTCAAAGCTCGGGATCAACTCATTCTAGCTCTTAGGTCTGGAGGTTTTGAGATGAGAAAGTGGACGTCGAATTCTAGACAGATAATTTCAGATCTTCCCATTGATCATCTTCTTTACGAAGAATTTTTGGAGTTGAACGACCGAAGTACTGCTAAAACCTTAGGGGTTCGGTGGGATGCAATGTCTGATTACTTTTACTTTAGTAGCGATCCATTTCCCAAGGTTTGTAAATATACGAAACGAGAGGTCCTTTCGCAGATATCGAAACTATTCGATCCGGCAGGTTGGTTAGCCCCTTGTGTAGTACTTGCGAAAATCACAATGCAAAGAATTTGGATCGATCGTACTCAGTGGGATGAAGTGATTAAACCCGAGTCCTTATCGTGCTGGAAACGTTTCCAAACTTCATTCTCACCCATAACATCAATTAGAATTCCAAGATGGCTCAACTATTCTCCTGCATGTTCCATCGAGTTCCACGGCTTTTGTGATGCTTCAGAAAAAGCATACGCTGCCGCTATTTTCGTTCGTATACAATTGGGAGATATTTTTTATTCCCATTTACTCACGTCTAAAACAAGAGTATCCCCTATAAAAATCATATCAATTCCTAGGTTAGAATTATGTGGTGCTGTTCTCTTGGCAGAGCTGGTAGATAACACTATCCCTCAACTTAGATTGAAGAATTATTCCATAATTTGCTGGACCGATTCAACGATCGTATTGTCCTGGCTGGCCCGGCCACCATGTTATTGGGCAACTTTTGTGGCGAATAGAGTTACCAAGATCATTGAAGTAGTCGATTCGACTAAATGGCGTCATGTACGATCTGAAGATAACCCTGCCGATTTAGCAAGTCGAGGGGTATATCCTCAGGAGTTAGTTGGGAACCACCTGTGGTGGCATGGCCCCGAATGGCTCAGACACCCTTCGCATTTATGGCCGGAAAGTCCAATCTCTGATAATGGTATAATTGAGATCGAAAAGAAACCTGTTAAAGTACATTTTTCCTTTTTTGACGACTTTGAGGATGTCTTAAATCGCTTTTCATGTTATTCAAGGGCAGTCAGAGTCATTGCATATATATACAGATTTTACTACAGCGTTCACTCTAAATTACGTTCTAATTCAAATTTGGCCTCTTTGAGCATATCTTCCTTTGAAATACAAATGGTACAGAAGAGTCTTATAGTCATGACTCAGAGAGCATATTTTCCCAGTGAGTACATAACACTATCTTCAAAAAAAAAAATCGTCCGCTAGCTCTATCCTAACCTTAAATCCATTTCTCGATCCCGAAGGAATAATTCGTTCCAATGGTCGTTTGGTTTCGTCCCCATCTTTATCGTATGACGAAAAATACCCAATTATACTCCCATACAATAGTCAATTTTCCAGGTTGTATGTTGGTTTTATCTGCACTATCCACAAGCGCCAGACTCGATCTCAAAATATGGCACCTCTTCCTTCTGAGAGGTCTGACATTACTCGTCCTTTTACGAACACAGGATTAGATTTCGCGGGTCCTTTCGAAATCAAAAATTATTCTGGTAGGAATTGTCGAATGTCCAAAGGCTATGTCTGCATTTTTATTTGCTTCTGTATAAAAGCTATCCACTTAGAAGCAACTTCGGACCTATCCACGTCCGCATTTCTTGCAGCCTTCAGCCGATTCGTATCCCGTCGTGGATGTCCCCTAAACTTGTATTCGGATAATGGGACTACATTCGTTGGAGCGTCCAAAGTGCTATCCAAGCAATTCCATACATCCACACATGAAGCAGTTACGGCAAAATATGCCCACCACAATCTCACGTGGCATTTTATTCCCCCTGGAGCCCCACATATGGGAGGGCTTTGGGAAGCGGGGGTGAAAAGTTTCAAGTTACACTTTAAGAAGGTTGCTGGGAACTTCAAACACACGTTTGAAGAGTTCCAAACCCTCTTATATCGAATAGAGGCATGCTCCCGTCCTTTGTCTCCAATATCACCTGATCCATCATATCTTGTGGCCTTAACTCTTGGCCACTTTTTAATTGGGTCGCCTATACTGGCACCTATAGACCCCAACATCCGTGACACCCCAATGTCTATTTCCAATCGATGGGAGCGATTGAAAGCGATTCACCAACATTTGTGTGCGAGATGGAAAGAGGAATACCTCAAAAAACTACATAAACGCTACAAATGGCAAAAGACTTCAGAGAATCTAGAAGAGAATATGCTCGTTGTTGTAAGGGAGGAAAATTTACCACCAAATGTTTGGCGACTAGGCAGAATTACAAGAGTTTACCCTGGTAATGACGGACGAATAAGAGTTGCAGATGTCCGCACAGAACGAGGTATCATAACACGACCCATTACCAAACTAGTTGTGCTTCCCTCCGAATCCACGTCATAGTTGGCACTCAACTAACGACTATCGAACCACTCATTTTAATTGTTTAACACAATAGTAACTAAACAAAGAATATCTTTTAGCAAATATGTCATCACGAACTACAAATCGACTCAATACCACCAAATCCAGGTACATTTGCCGACTGTGTAGGAGCACACACCCGTTAAGGAAATGCAAAAAGTTTTTGTCTATGAATTCAAAAAAACAAGTATATACGGCCGTAAGTTCGGCCAGGCCGAAGCTTATGTACCCTCCATCATGGATTGCGTAGAAACTTCTTCTAAACACTGTCATCCAGAATCGAATTACTTAAGTTGCGGTAACGCTTGCCGATGGCAAGGTATCTTAAAACCTCCTAACGCCATCTTCTAAATTGTATGTAAGTCCATACGTGGTATAAATCAAAAAAGATCGATCCAATACGTATATAATTCAGTTTGACAAAGTAGACATACAATTTTGACAAAATTTTCTACAGAAATAAAATTTTAACAAAATTTTCTATAGAAATAAAATTTTCACAAAATTTTCTATAGAAATAAAAATTTTGACAAAATTTGCTATAGAAAGAAAATTTTGACAAAAATTTCTACGGAAATAAAATTTTAACAAAATTTTCTATAGAAATAAACTTTTGACAAAATTTTCTATAGAAATAAAATCTTGGTAGAATATTTTTGGCTCGAGTGGCAACCATGATTATGAACCGAATAAAATTTGAACGAAATTTTCTATAGAAATAAAATTTTGACAAAATTTTCTATAGAAATAAAATTTTGACAATGATGAAAATTTTATTATGATCCGAATAAAAATTTAACAAAATTTTATCTAGAAATAAAATTTTAACAAAATTTTCTATAGAAATAAAATTTTGGTAGATTATTTTTGGCTCTAGTGGCAACCATGATTATGAACCGATGTGGACCAATTTTTGTGTGATTGGACCAATTTTGGTATGGTTGCTAGAGACCATATACTAACACCACGTTCCTAATTTGCACCGGACCGGATGAATTTTGCTCCTCCAAGAGGCTCCGGAGGTCAAATCTGGAGAACGTTTTATATAGGGGCTATATATAATTATGGACCGATATGGACCAATTCTGGCACGGTTGTTAAAGATCATATACTAACACCATGTTCCAAATTACAACCGGATTGGATGAAATTTGCTTCTCTTGGAGACTTCGCAAGCAAAATCTGGGGATTGGTTTATATGGGGGCTATACATAATTATGAACCGATGTGGACCAATTTTTGCATGGTTGTTAGAGACCATATACCAATATCATGTACCAAATTTCAGGCGGATCGGATGAAATTTGCTTCTCTTTGAGGCTTCGCAAGCCAAATCTGGAGATCGGTTTATATGGGGTCTATATATAGTTATGGACCGATGTGGACCAATTTTTGCATGGTTGTTAGAAACCATATACCAACATCATGTACCAAATTTCAGCCGGATCGGATGAAATTTGCTTCTCTTTGAGGCTCCTCAAGCCAAATCTGGGGATCGGTTTATATGGGGGCTATATATAATTATGGACCGATGTGGACCAATTTTTGCATGGTTGTTAGAGACCATATACCAACATCATGTACCAAATTTCAGCCGGATCGGATGAAATTTTCTTCTCTTTGAGGCTCCGCAAACCAAATCTGGGGATCGGTTTATATGGGGGCTATATATAATTATGGACCGATGTGAACCAATTTTTGCACGGTTGTTAGAGGCCATATACCAACACCATGTACCAAATTTCAGCCGGATCGGATGAAATTTGCTTCTCTTTGAGGCTTCGCAAGCCAAATCTGGAGATCGGTTTATATGGGGGCTATATATAATTATGGACCGATGTGGACCAATTTTTGCATGGTTGTTAGAGACCATATACCAACATCATGTACCAAATTTCAGCCGGATCGGATGAAATTTGCTTCTCTTTGAGGCTCCGCAAGCCAAATCTGGGGATCGGTTTATATGGGGGCTATATATAATTATGGACCGATGTGGACCAATTTTTGCATGATTGTTAGAGACCATATACCAACACCATGTACCAAATTTCAGCCGGATCGAATCAAATATGCTTCTCTTAGAGGCTCCACAAGCCAAATCTGGGGATCGGCTTATATGGGGGCTATATATAATTATGGACCGATATGGACCAATTTTTGCATGGTTGTTAGAGACCATATACCAACACCATGTACCAAATTTCAGCCGGATCGGATGAAATTTGCTTCTCTTTTAGGCTCCGCAAGCCAAATCTGGGGATCGGTTTATATGGGGGCTGTATATAATTATGGACCGATGTGGACCAATTTTTGCATGGTTGTTAGAGACCATATACCAACACCATATACCAAATTTCAGCCGGATCGGATGAAATATGCTTCTGTTAGAAGCTCCACAAGCCAAATCTGAGGGTCCCTTTATATGGGAGCTATACGTAAAAGTGGACCGATATGGCCCATTTTCAATACCATCCGACCTACATCGATAACAACTACTTGTGCCAAGTTTCAAGTCGATTGCTTGTTTCGTTCGGAAGTTAGCGTGATTTCAACAGACGGACGGACGGACGGACGGACGGACGGACAGACATGCTTAGATCGACTCAGAATTTCACCACGACCCAGAATATATATACTTTATGGGGTCTTAGAGCAATATTTCGATGTGTTACAAACGGAATGACAAGGTTAATATACCCCCATCCTATGATGGAGGGTATAAAAAGACAACAAGTAGTTCAAACGTACGGCTACTGTCGAAACTGCCTAGCTCATGAGCACTCTGATGATTTCTGTTTCACCAAAACAGGGTGTAGATATTGTCGCTTACATCATCATTCATTACTCCACGAACATCCCAGGATACGAAAAAATAAACCAAAGAAGTCAACACCTGAACTATTGCCTCTTACAAAATCCAATTCAATCTCCCCCAGCTCCGAACGTAGCAAGGAATCGCAGCCATCTCCAAAACCTGACAGTTTCACTTCACTGACAGCCATATTGAAGCAAAATGAATCCATACTGCTCCCTACTGTGCTAGTTAAGATCGACGCTAAAAAGGGAAGGCATGTACTCAGATGCCTAATTGATTCTGCCTCGAGACTAAGTTCAATATCATCAGGAGTAGTCGATCGTCTTGAGCTAACAACACTCACACTTGACGAGGAAACTATTTGTCCATTGACTCTGTTTTGCGCTTCGAACATAGAGAATCAAATTCAAGCAACTTTGAATGTCAAGAATAAAATCTCTATACGCACTCCGAGAGATTCGTTACCACCCTCGGTTAGAAAAACCTATGATATGATATGATAAACAATATGATCCTTGCCGACAAGGAGTTTTACAGATCATCTTCCATTGATATCATTCTAGGGGTAGACATATTTGCAAGGATAATCAGAGAGGGTATTTCGACTAGACTAGGATATCCAACTGCACAAAATACACTATTCGGTTGGGTCCTGTATGGTTCTTACTCCACTTGAGGCGAACTATTTGGAATTCTATGAAAATATATTGCACTAAATTTATCATGAATGATCAGAACCATGTGAACTAACCAAAATTATGTTTTACTTTAAGCTATATCTAATAACCATTTCTTGAATTTTAATAACTATTAAAGAATGAACTTCTAATGTATTTACAATGAATTTGTATCTATAACAATATCACAAATAATATTAACAAATTTCCGATTAGAACAATATTACTCTCTTGCAGTTATACTGCAAGGGGGGCGGAAATGTTTGGGTCAAAACCTTTTGGGTCAATGAGATTAAATTTCCTATGCCTTAATTCCTCACAAAAATCCCAGAATTCTTTTGAAATGTGTAAACTTTTAAACCAATCGAAAGCTGATATTTATGAAATGTATCTCAACGAAACTAATCGCTTTTCACCACAACATTTTCGCCCTGAATATGAACTTCCGTAGAATAAAACCAGAATTTTCTCTCTGTTCGACAATAACTGTTAGCTTGGTAAGACTTCAAATAAACCAGAAATTATCCATTCCAAACTGACTGCTTCTTCGTACTTCTTTTTATTTCATCCAACCATAATTATTCCGGCGCTCTTCCACACTCATCTGGAGTGACAAAGACACAATATTTCTAATACTGTGTCTTTGCATGGTTTCGGCTCACAAGTGGTTATATTGCTATTTAGGTTCCACCACAATAATTAATCACTCCCATATAAATCGATTCCCAGATTTGTCCTCCGGAGCCTCTTGGAGGAGCAAAATTCTTAATAACATAAACTACGTATGAACTAGAGGTGTGCACGTGAGTAGTAGTTTACTCACACTCACGCACACTCACGATGGAAAAATCTTACTCACGCACGATATTGTTTGGTAGGACTCACGCTCACGTACACTCACGAAAAGAAAATGTGTGCTCACGCACGAAAATGTCGTGACTCACGAACAATTGTTTGAGTAATTTACCTTAGCGACGTATCTGAAAACATGAGCATTATTAAAATCGAGAGCGTTATTACACTCAACATGCCAGGTGTCACTAAAATTGTAAATGAATTTAAGTCTTAAGCGTTTTATGTCGGTGAGCGGGATTATTTTCGTGAGCGTAAATCTTTACTCACGCACACTCACGAAGATAATATTTTCGTGACTCACGCTCACGCACGACATTTTGGTATGTTAATCACGCTCACGCACACTCACGCCGTTGCCATGAGCGTGACTCACGACTCACGCGTGAGTCACGACCATTTTCGTGAGTCACGACAATTTCGTGTCACGTGCACACCTATAGTATGGACTACCTTGTAATTTAGAAGACGGTGTTAGGAAGTTTTAAGATACCTTGCCATCGGCAAGTGTTACCGCAACCCAAGTAATTCGATTGTGGATGACAGTCTTCAGTAGAAGTTTCTACGCAATCCATGGTGGAGGGTACATAAGCTTCGGCCTGGCCGAACTTACGGCCGTATATACTTGTTACTATTCTCAAGCATTCTCAAATCAATTAAAACATAAATAGTTCTAAAAAACGTATGGTAAAATACGTCGTAAATGTATGTCAAATACCTTACAGTTTGCGACAGACAATCTCTGGTTACCATATTTTCATAAGTGTATTACTTTTGTATATCAGACTTGTGAAGCTACCCAGCAAAAACTCCTATTACCAGGTATGAGTACAAGTATGCTTGCGCCAAATTGGTAACAACTTCCTCGTACATATATCAGTAGTAATACTTTTACACGGGCATGACATTGGAGGAAAGTACTTCCGTGCAAGCATACCAGCAGTCGAAAAATAAGTACTTCTTCGCAAGAAGCTCTCCAAAAATAATATCTTTTCCATAAAGATATCCAAAAAGTGCGAACTCACCCCTGTTGTTTTGTAATCCAAAACACTATACCACGCTCCACGACATGGATCTATTCAATGTTGTTATTTTGTAATATAAATTATATACTATACAGCTTTAGAAAACAAAGGTATATTTTATTATCAATTTTTTTCTGAAATGTAATTTGGCATTACTTATCGCTACTATTAACGGTGCCCACTGTAGAGCCGAACCCTGACCTCAAGATATGATTTTGATTACCGGTATTAATAGAAAGAATCACTTTTTGCCTACACAGGGAAGTTATTATTTTTAAATCCCAGGTAATACTGCAAGTAGTAACTTTTTGATTACCGGTATTACTGAAAGAATCACTAGTGCTTACCCAGTTTTTGCTGGGTATGAGCCTTTCTATTCAATCTTTTGAAGGTTCATGATTTGTTATTTAGCTATCAATGCATGCTAAGCTAACGTAAGCCAACTATTGCACCTTCTTCTTCTGTTGCCAATCCTTGTAATCTCTTATTATATAGAGTAAGTTAATGCACAGTCTTCATTCTATTCTATTTTCGTTTTCTTTGCATAAAATGCTTCTAAACAACTCTATTGGTCTTTGACCACCTATAATCTATGTCTACAGATGTTCATACTATTGAATATAATTTAACTATTTTACTCCTAATTGGAACCTAATTGATGACAAATTCCTCTGTAGAAGCAATCTTTCCCCTCAATGATGGTTCAGTTTTGGTCAAATAATCGCATATCGTTCCCTTAACTCCAAAGTCAGATAAACTGTCTGAGGATATTACAAAATCAAATGATTCCAATTAAAATATTAATCCATGTATGGAACACATCGATTTATGGAAATTTTTGGGATAGCTGTGGTAATTGCATACAAAGCAAGAAATCGAATTCCACATGTCCCTAGGGTGAAGGATGATGATTTCCATCTTGGCATGCAATGATTTTAAAGTACACATGAGTATTATCTTCACATGTACATGAACCTTGGAAAGGCTTGCCCATTACGAACTCTGACTGGTTACAAGTGCCTACAAGTCATTGAAAACGACATTACATTTCAGTGATTACCCAACAATCAGGACTTTTTCCATTTGGGTCTAACAATGTAAGTTGCCATGCATTCTTTGCCTTTACTTCTACTTGTTAAAAAGTTTCCTTAAAGAGGATTTATTGCCACACTCAGGCAATAACTTCTTCAAAAGTTCCAGGATATCATGTGGCAAAACAAACTTCGCACACAAAACACACATACACGTAGGCCAAGCCAATGTGTGAGTTTCACAACAAAGCCCCATTGGTACAAACCACTCAATGGTCATTGAAAAAGAATTTCGAGTTTCCTCCCATCTGGGATGTATGCACTTCTTGGCCAAACACCACAAGTGAGTTTTAAGTTGACAACTGGAGGTCTATGTGAACCGATGGCAACCAAAATACATGCATATCATTCCAAGTGCATGGGAGTGTGTATGCGTGTAGGTTGAATCACACAATTATTGTGAATTCCGTTCAAGAGTTGTGGCCATAGAATTGGAACTTTTTTTCTTTAAACCAAAAGCAAGTAGAACATATTTACATTGGACAGAATCCCAAACAAACTAAGTATGTTTATCAATGTTGTTTTTCAGAGAAAGTGTCAAGTACTGAGAGTATTATTTATCTGTAGTGGCAGAAGGGGGGAATTTCCTTTTCTGTTGGAATTTTGATAGGTCCAGATTGAGTTGGAAGTAAATCCAAAGAGAAAATGGTTTCCTCCGTACAGAAATTTCAGACAAATGAAATTCCGCTTTAAGAGTAAACGAACCAGAATTTATAATACGCGTTACAACGATTGTCCTTAATCTTTTTATTTGCTTATAAAGAAAAACTTTTAGCGTCAAAAGAAAAAATTGTTTCCCCCCCCACAAAAAAATCTACTTTTAGTGAAGAGATTGCACCCAGAGAAGGAATATGATCACCTCAAACATGTTTCAAGAGCACCATGTTACTTTTTCGCAGCGACCATGTAGCATTTTTGTCGCAAAAATATTTTTTTCTCGTCAAATATAACATGCTTTCCGAAATCAGATACATAACTTTCGAGAAAAGAACATGGTTTCGACAAACATGCTACATATTTTCCGAGAAAAAGTAACATTTTGCTCTTGGAATATGGTTGGGGTGATCATATTCCTTCTCTGTGTGTGTAATGTCAGAAATATACACATTAGTGTATTTTGATAATTTTTGGTGCAATCATCTTCTGCATGTTTCTACATGCAAGACTACTAGCATGATGTACTTGGTGCATCATGGATACAATCTCAGCAAGAACAAGTAAGGAAAGTCTAAAGTCGGGCGGGACCGACTATATTATACCCTGCACCACTTTGTAGATCTAAATTTTCGATACCATATCACATCCGTCAAATGTGTTGGGGGCTATATATAAAGGTTTGTCCCAAATACATAAATTTAAATATCAATCGATCTGGACAGAATTTGATACACTTCTACAAAATCTATAGACTCAAAATTTAAATCGGCTAATGCACTAGGGTGGAACACAATGTTAGTAAAAAAATATGGGAAACATTTAAATCTGAAGCAATTTTAAGGAAACTTCGCAAAAGTTTATTTATGATTTATCGCTCGATATATATGTATTAGAAGTTTAGGAAAATTAGAGTCATTTTTACAACTTTTCGACTAAGCAGTGGCAATTTTACAAGGAAAATGTTGGTATTTTGACCATTTTTGTCGAAATGAGAAAAACATATATATGGGAGCTATATCTAAATCTGAACCGATTTCAACCAAAAAATTGCAAAATTTCAACTAAATCGGAGTTAAAAATTGGCCTCTGTGGTCATATGAGTGTAAATCTGGCGAAAGCTATAAATGGGAGATATATCTAAATCTGAACCAATTTCAACCAAATTTGGCACGCATAGCTACAATGCTAATTATACTCCTTGTGCAAAATTTCAACTAAATCGGAGCAAAAAATTGGCCTCTGTGGTCATATGAGTGTAAATCGGGCGAACGATATATATGGGAGCTATATCTAAATCTGAACCTATTTCAATAAAATTTGGCACACTTGACTACACTACTAATTGTACTCCTAGTGCAAAATTTCAACCAAATTGGGGTAAAACTCTGGCTTATGGGACCGTATTAGTCCATATCGGGCAAAAGATATATATGGGAGCTATATCTAAATCTGAACCGATTTCAATAAAATTTGGCACACTTGACTATAGTACTAATTGTTCTTCTTGTGCAAAATTTTAAGCAAATTAGGGTTAAACTCTGGCTTCTGGGGCCATATAAGTCCATATCGGGCGAAATATATATATGGGAGCTATATCTAAATCTGAATCGATTTCTTCCAAAATCAATAGGGTTCTATGTGCCAATGTGTAGGGTTCTATTGTGCCAAATTTGAAGTCGATTGGACTAAAACTGCGACCTAGACGTTGATTACAAAAATGTGTTCACGGACAGACGGACATGGCTATATCGACTCAGGAGCACGCCCTGAGCATTTTTGCCAAAGACACCTTGTGTCTATCTCGTCTCCTTCTGGGTGTTGCAAACATATGCACTAACTTATAATACCCTGTTCCACAGTGTGGCGCAGGGTATAAAAAGAACACAAATTTCCTTCCCAAGTCTCAAAGAGAAGCAAATTTCATCCGATCCGCCTGAAATTTGGTACATTATGTTGGTATATGGTCTCTAACAACTATTCTAAAATTGGTCCACATCGGTCCATAATTATATATAGCCCCCATATAAACCGATCCCCAGATTTGGCTTGCGGAGTCTCTAAGAGAAGCAAATTTCATCCAATCCGGTTGTAATTTGGAACATGGTGTTAGTATATGATCTTTAACAACCGTACCAAAATTGGTCCATATCGGTCCATAATTATATATAGCCCCCCATATAAACCGTTCTCCAGATTTGACCTCCGGAGCCTCTTGGAGGAGCAAAATTCATCCTTCATCATACATGATGTTGGTATATAGTCTCTAACAGCCATGCAAAAATTGGTCCACATTGGTTCACAATTATATATAGCCCCCAAATAAACCGATCTCCAGATTTGGCTTGCGGAGCCTCTAAGAGAAGCATATTTCTTCCGATCCGGTTGAAATTTGCATAATGGTGTTAGTATATGGTGTCTAACAACCGTGCCAGAATTTGTCCATATCGGTCCATAATTATATATAGCCCCCATATAAACCGTTCTCCAGATTTGACCTCCGGAGCCACTTGGAGGAGCAAAATTCATCCGATCCGGTTCAAATTTGGAACGCCAAAAACCATACCAAAATTGGTCCATATCGGTCTATAGTTATATATTGCCGATCTCTAATCACACAAGAATTTGTCCATATCGGTTCATAATCATGGTTGCCACTCGAGCCAAAAATAATCTACCAAAATTTTATTTCTATAGAAAATTTTATCAAAATTTTATTTCTATAAAAAATTTTGTCAAAATTTTATTTCTATAGAAAATTTTGTCAAAATTTTATTTATGTAGAAAATTTTGTCAAAATTTTATTTCTATAGAAAATTTTGTAAAAATTTTATTTCTATAGTAAATTTTGTTAAAATAAATAGAAAATTTTGTCAAAATTTTATGTCTATAGAAAATTTTGTCAAAATTTTATTTCTATAGAAAATTTTGTCAAAATTTTATTTCTATAGAAAATTTTGTTAAAAATTATTTCTATAGAAAATTTTGTCAAAATTTTATTCCTATAGAAAATTTTGTCAACATTTTATTTTTATAGAACATTGTGTCAAAATTTTATTTCTATAGAAAATTTTATTTCTATAGTAAATTTTGTTAAAATTTTATTTCTACAGAAAATTTTGTCAAAATTTTATGTGCATAGAAAATTTTGTCAAACTGAATTATATACGTATTTGATCGATCTTTTTTGATTTAATATATACCACGTATGTACTTACATACAATTTAGAAGACGGTGTTAGGAGGTTTTAATATACCTTTCCATCGGCAAGCGTTACGCAACTTAAGTAATTCGATTGTGAATGGCAGTGTTTAGAAGAAGTTTCTACGGAATCGATGGTGGAAGGTACATAAGCTTCGGCCTGGCCGAACTTACGGCCGTATATACTTGTTATTTTTTCTCTGATTTAGACCTCAGCACTTTTTTCTATAATACAAACAATGTACACACAAAAAAATTTTTTTTTGATTTCAATCACGAAAATCGCGGATTCAATCATTTTTATACCCTCCACCATAGGATGGGGGGTATATTAACTTTGTCATTCCGTTTGTAACACATCGAAATATTGCTCTAAGACCCCATAAAGTATATATATTCTGGGTCGTGGTGAAATTCTGAGTCGATCTGAGCATGTCCGTCCGTCCGTCCGTCTGTTGAAATCACGCTAACTTCCGAACGAAACAAGCTATCGACTTGAAACTTGGCACAAGTAGTTGTTATTGATGTAGGTCGGATGGTATTGCAAATGGGCCATATCGGTCCACTTTTACGTATAGCCCCCATATAAACGGACCCCCAAATTTGGCTTGCGAGGCGTCTAAGAGAAGCAAATTCCATCCGATCCGGCTGAAATTTGGTACATTGTGTTAGTATATGATATCTAACAACCATGCAAAAATTGGTCCACATCGGTCCATAATTATATATAGCCCCCATATAAACCGATCCCCCGATTTGGCTTGCGAGGCCTCTAAGAGAAGCAAATTTCATCCGATCTGGCTGAAATTTGGTACATGATGTAAGTATATGGTCTCTAACAACCATGCAAAAATTGGTCCACATCGGTCCATAATTATATATAGCCCCCATATAAACCGATCCCCCGATTTGGCTTGCGAGGCCTCTAAGAGAAGCAAATTTCATCCGATCCGGCTGAAATTTGGTACATGGTGTTAGTATATGGTCTCTAACAACCATGCAAAAATTGGTCCACATCGGTCCATAATTATATATAGCCCCCATATAAACCGATCCCCCGATTTGGCTTGCGAGGCCTCTAAGAGAAGCAAATTTCATCCGATCCGGCTGAAATTTGGTACATGGTGTTAGTATATGGTCTCTAACAACCATGCAAAAATTGGTCCACATCGGTCCATAATTATATATAGCCCCCATATAAACCGATCACCAGATTTGACCTCCGGAGCCTCTTGGAAGACCAAAATTCATCTGATTCAGTTGAAATTTGGTACGTGGTGTTAATATATGGTCTCAAACTTCCATGCAAAAATTGGCCGACTTCGGTCCATAATTATATATAGCCCCCATATAAACCTATCCCCAGATTTGACCTCCGGAGCCCCTTGGAAGAGCAAAATTCATCCGATTCGGTTGAAATTTGGTACGTGATGTTAGTATATGGTATCCAACAACCATGCAGGAATTGGTTCATATCAGTCCATAATTATATATAGCACCCATATAAACCGATCCCCAGATTTGACCTCCGGTTCCTTTTGGAGAAGCAAAAGTCATCCGATCTGGTTGAAATTTTGTACGTGGTGGTAGTATATGATATTTAACAACCATGCCGAAAGTGGTCCATATCAGTCCATAATCATATATAGCCCCCCATATAAAGCGATCCCGAGATTTGGTTTTGGAGCCTCTTGGAGGAGCAAATTTCATCCGAGTCAGTTGAAATTTGATACATTGTGCTAGTATATGACCGTTAACAACCATGCCTATCTAGGTCCATATCGGTCTATAGTTATATATAGCCTTCAGATAAATCGATCCCCAATCACACAAAAATTGGTCCATATCAATAATTGTATATAGCCCCCATATAAGCGACCACCATATTTCAATTCTGGCTCCCTACGTACCGTGCAAAAGTCCATATCGATTCGTAATTATTTGTAGACTTACCTACACATACCTTTTTTGTCTGATATATACCACGTATGGACAAACTCAAAATTTAGAAAAAAAATATTGCGACCCCAAAATCGTATTTAGTTTTATTTAAAATTAAAGAAAATATGTGTTTCTTATAAAATATATTTAATATTTTATTATTTTTTGAATTATGCAATAGACAAATAAATTTGGTTCTTGTCATTTGTGTTTTGTTCTAACATAACTTAAAAATACAATTACATAAATTATATAAATCATTATCTTCCTTATAATAATAACCATGTTAGCATGGTCCTTCTAATATTTAGATGCGCCTATATGTCCAATAAATCAGCAGCCTGTAAGCTAAATTAGTTTTTCTGAAAATAAACAGAATAATTCGAATTTAATTTTATTCAATTAAAAGTTAATTTTGTTAAACATTACCTGCATAGAATATCAAGTTCAATTCTTAGTTCCAGGTTGCAGATTTATAATATTCTTTAGCAGTTGTAGTCTTTTAGCATAAAAAGGTGTATTAAGGAGCTCGGTAATTTAATTTTAGTAACAATTCCTTTCCAAAATTTCCACACATTGAAATCTTCTATTAAAATTTGAACCAATCAAAGACAAAAATAATGGGAAAGCAATGTAATATTTGGTATTATATTGATGATACTTTGCAAATTCTGAAAATAGAAAAAAAAATATAAATGGAAAATACATATTTTTATTATTTTCGGATATTTTTCATATTTTTAAATCCAAAAGAAAGAACTTTTTTACCATAACATAATTCAGCTCATTAGTTTATATATCAGATATATTGCTCTCTACTTGGGTTCAAACTGAAAAAGGCAGGTAAAACAAAAATGCAATTTAATGCCAACGCCACTTCGCAACTTCAAGGTGAATCTTACAACAAACCCATACCGCTCTTGGTTTTAAGAAAACTAGGAGTGAACAAAATTTATAATTTTAAAAGATCAATACGGTACCCACTTTTTTATTGCAAACATATTCTTATATATTTGATAAAATGATGGAGTTGATGGGATTGATTGGACAATTTCACGAAATAAAATTGGTCACTAAAAGAAATGAATAAAAAATATATTATTTTAGTCCGTTTAATGTAAACAGGCTTCAATGGAAAACGGTATTCACATTTCACAATTTCTTACCTTCAATAAACGTAGATTGTTTTCCATTTTTACAATACCACAAAACACAAACACAGGTAATTTCAAATGCGTTCTCTCATATATTTTTTTCAAACCTTTACCACGTGGTCGTTTGTTGTTGCACACTTTATTTATTTCAACCCTTTGCTATGATTTGTTGTTGCGTTCAAAATATTTATGCACACATTTTGAATGTAGCAGACAGAATGTCGCCAATCATGTTTTTCAATTTACGCGAAAAACAAAAACCCAACCGTTCGTTACGAGTTACTTCCACAGACTGATCTCTCCATCATACATTGTTGAATAAATTCTCTTGTCTCTTTTCGCTCTTTCCATTGCTCAAAATTATTCAATTTCAATCACAAAGGTTATTGGATCAATCACATGTGTAATTGGAAACGGAAAAAATTTGAATCACGTTTGTAATTGAAAATTATTTCCGAATTGATTAACAAATTGATTGGATCAATTAATATTTTAATTGGAAACGTAACAAATATCAATCATTTTTTTAATTGGTTTTTATTTGGATTTGATTAAATAATTAATTGAATCAATTAACATATTAATTGAATCCGTTTCCAAATTCAATTAAGTGTTTAATTGAAAAAATGTTGGTGATAATTTTTTGTGTGTAGAAACAAATATTCGTTTTTCAAATTTTACCTTTCGGCCAGACGTAGAATCGAACCGCGGACCTCTGCATTTTTGTGACAGATCAGTCTGTTTTCGTGAGCTTCCGCTATTATCTGGATTTTCTCTCTTGCTGTTTTTATGTTCAAATCCCTATGTAGATCTTTATTTCTCATATACCATGGAGCGTTTACTATTTCCCTCACAACTTTGTTTTGAAATTGTTGGGTCATATCACTAATTCTGTTCTTGGTGCAGCCCCACAGCTATATCCCATAGGTCCACATAGGCTTTAGAACTTATTTATATATCATAACCTGTGAAAAATTTTTGGCAACAAGGGCTTCTTTTATTTTTACATGTTCTTTCCACTTCAACTTTTCATCAAGTGTCATGCCGAGATATTTCGTTGATTCAAAATGTGAGACTTCAATGTGAATGTAAAGGTTAGTGTGTATTTACTTTACTTTAGGTATACCTTATACGAATTCGAAGACGTCGTTTAAAAAATATAAGAATATCATTCGGAACATGTAAATATATTATAAAATCCAAGCCGATATGGTTGATACTTTACATTCCTGCACCAAATTTAAAAAGGATTTGTGTCAAAACTGCCTTGAAATCTAAAGGATATGAGCGATAATGTTAGCCACAAGATCTTATTGGACCACCTGTGTAACATATATTGATGGTAATAGAATGCTGTAATATTATTGCTTATTTTAATCATTAACAATTGAACTACGGAAATCGCTATGTATTAAGACTCGTGCTATTATTGTTATTATTGCTGTTGTTGTCAGAGATCAATGTTCCCATTTTAATACGTGCTCCTCAACTATGTACCAGGAGAACGATTCGCTCATAACAATTCCAGAGTTCGCATTCCTCTTTATTCATAAATTTTACATTTGCTAGGGGAGCGGAAAACACAGATTTGGTGGGGTTCACATTTCACATACACACGATGAAATTAAAATTAATGACATCATAAATCCATTGTTCTTTTTTTATACGGAATCCCACTCTGGAATCTAACCATGTTGTTGTCGGAGAATGCATGAATGTTGGAATTTCCCGTTCACCCCACTAGTTCTCTCCTAGATATAGAGAAAGGAACAAAGTGCATGTATACGAAAACAATAACTAATATAAATTAGATATGGGATGTGTATAAAAACATTAGGGCGGGTCGCGTATATTGTTTTGCTATTTAAATTTAAATATATCCCAGCAAAAAAAATTGGAAGTTCTTCTAAAGGTACAACTTGAAAAGCACTTCCAAAAATGTCCTCTCGGAAATGTTCTTTATTTTAACTACGCAGGCAGTTCTTTTCAATTAAATTTGTATACCCTCCACCATAGGATGGGGTATAACTTTGTCATTCCGTTTGTGACACATCGAAATATTGCTCTAAGACCCCAAAAAGTATATATATTCTATTCATATCCGTCCGTCCTTCCGTCCGTCTGTTGAAATCACGCTAATTTTCGAACGAAATAAGCTATCGACTTGAAACTTGGCACAAGTAGTTATTATTGATGTAGGTCGGATGGTATTGCGAATGGGCCATATCGGTCCACTTTTACATATAGCCCACATATAAACGGACCCCTAGATTTGGCTTGCGAATCCTCTAAGAGAAGCAAATTTTATCCGATCCTGCTGAAATTTGGTACATGGTATTAGTATATGGTCTCTAACAACCATGTAAAAATTGGTCCACATCGGTCCATAATTATATAGGCGACCGGACATATCGCCCAACGGACATTTCGCCCAAAATGATTTTTGGGCGTTATGACCTCCAATGGGGCGGTCACATCGCCCAATTTTAGTTTGGGCTTTATGTCCTCCCTCATCGCGGTCATATGTCCCAAAAAATAGGCGGTCAAAACGCCCAATATTTTATGGGGAAAATAATGTCGGAATACAAATCAAAAACTGTCCTAAATGAAGTAGTTTTGATCCCCAATTTTGGTTAACTAAATACGTACGGTATTTAATTCAAAATGCCGTAACTAGAAAGACAGTGCAGATCTCGTGGTCTATAAGAAAATTAAGGAGAAAATGGTGCAAAACGCTCCACGAAGTCCCCAAGAACTTGCCAAATCAGAACATATGAGTGAATACTAAATGTGCGAAAGTGTGCCGGAAAAGATATTTTAGCAAACCACTATTATGGAAGCCGATTTGGCATACAGTCTCTTTGTGTTCCAACCCAGTAACTGAAATAATGAATGAATGAAATATAGATGATGGAGATGCTATTGTTTTATTGATGTCCCTTTTTCGATCGTTGTTAAATTCATCACATTCAGTTCGTCCTCAAATCCTAGCGACTTTTAGTTTATTATCTTGTTCTAAACATTAAAATTGGAAAGAGATGAGATGATCGACGTGCTGCTGATGGGTACTTGAAAAAAATCGCGCGCGCGATTTATTTCAAGTACCCATCAGCAGCACGTCGATCATCTCATCTGCCTCCAAATTGCGCGCGCGAATCCTTTTTTAAATTCATCACATTCAGTTCATCCTCACATTCTTGCAACTTTCGTTTTATTATCTTGTTCTAAACATTAAAATTGGAAAGAGATGAGATGATCGATGTGCTGCTGATGGGTACTTGAAATAAATCGCGCGCGCGATTTTTTTCACGTACCCATCAGCAGCACATCGATCATCTCATCTCTTTCCAATTTTCAGTTTAAAATACATAATTTTCAATTCAGCATTTGTGTGGTTTGTTCAAAAGAAAAAAAATTATCAATTTCCGAATTTTCATGTTTCATGCCACTTTAGCCGCTTTTCCATTTCAATCGTACGCTGAGAAGAAAAATGGTCAAAAATTCTGTTCCAGTCAAAAACAATTAAAACAAACGATGAAGCCAAGATATGCTAGTTTTACATCTTCTTCCAGCATATACAATAAAAGCAGGATTCGATATTTGTCAATAAGAGGCATATCTATCTATTAAATATTAAAAAAAAAAAATAATGGATAGATGAAGTAATCATATATAGCTTTTGAATGATTTAAAAAAAAAAATATTTTGTTATTTTAAACTATTGTTTATATTCAATTATATTCAAACGGTCATAACACCCACATTTTTTTATGGGGCTTATGAGCGCGATGAGGGAGGACATAAAGCCCAAACTAAAATTGGGCGATGTGACCGCCCCATTGGAGGTCATAACGCCCAAAAATCAATTTGGGCGAAATGTCCGTTGGGGGATATGTCCGGTCGCCAATTATATATAAGCCCCATATAAACCGATCCCCAGATTTGGCTTGCGGAGCCTCTAAGAGAAGCAAATTTAATCCGATCCGGCTGAAATTTGGTACATGGTGTTAGCATATGATCTCTAACAATCGTGCAAAAATTGGTCCACATTGGTCCATAATTATATATAGCCCCCATATAAACCGATCCCCAGATTCAGCTTGCGGAGCCTCTAAGAGAAGCAAATTTCATCCGATCTGGCTGAAATTTGGTACATGGTGTTAGTATATGGTCTCTAATTACCATGCAAAAATTGGTCCACATCGGTCCATAATTATATATAGCCCCCCATATAAACCAAATTCATCTGATTCAGTTGAAATTTGATACGTGGCCCATGCAAAAATTGATCGAAATCGGTCCATAATTATATATAGCCCCCATATAAACCGATCCTCAGATTTGACCTCCGGAGCCCCTTGGAAGAGCAAAATTCATCCGATTCGGTTGAAATCTGGTACGTGATGTTAGTATATGGTATCCAAAAACCATGCAGGAATTGGTTCATATCAGTCCATAATTATATATAACCCCATATAAACCCATCCCGAGATTTGGTTTTGGAGCCTCTTGGAGAAGCAAAATTCATCCGATCTGGTTGAAATTTGGTACGTGGTGTTAGTATATGATATTTAACAAGCATGCTAAAAGTGGTCCGTATCAGTCCATAATCATATATAGCCCCCATATAAACCGATCCCGAGATTTGGTTTTGGAGCCTCTTGGAGGAGCAAATTTCATCCGAGTCAGTTGAAAATTGGTACATTGTGCTAGTATATGGCCATGCCTTAACTAGGTCCATATAGTTATATATAGCCCTCAGACAAATCGATCGAAATCACAAAAATTGGTCATAATTGTATATAGCCCCCATATAAGCGACCCCAATATTTCAATTCTGGCTCTCCACGTACCGTGCAAAAGTCCATATCGATTCGTAATTATTTGTAGACTTACCTATAAATAACTTGTTTGTCTAATATATACCATGTATGGACTAACTCACAAATTTAGAAAACGATGTTAAGAAGTTTTAAGATACCTTGCCATCGGTAAGTATTACCACAACGCCAGTAATTCGATTATGGATGACAGTCTTTCGCAGAAGTTTCTACGCAATCCATTGTGGAGGGTACATAAGATTCGGCCTGGCTGAACTTACGGCCGTATATACTTGTTTATAACTCGCTTTTTTCATATTTTTAATGGGTAATTTCAACATGTTTTGTTTAAAATAAGTTAAAAACAGATTAAGAATTAATAAAATCTTACAAATTATTAATTTGTTTCGAAAATAATGTCAAATCCATTCTAGAAATATTGCGAATTCTTGAAAATATTTTTGTTCAAACGTTTCGGGCAAGCGTTAGAATGCAGTAAAAATCAAAAAAATTTATACAACATATTTTTAAATGCAAAATATCACACATTTTTTTAATTAACATCCAAAATACTGAAATCGGATCACACCTTAAAAAGTTATGCAAATTCAGTGCAACGGCTGTTGAAATGGTTTACATCGGTCCGTTTGCATTCCTCGTCGAAGTGAATGTCTAGCTGCAAAGAAGAACGCACTTACACTACAAAATCTGGGAATTAATGAAGAACCCACAAGTTTTTCTGAGGCAATCAATGAATGTGAAAAAGATAGATGGATCGAGACAATAGAAAGTGAACTTGTATCACTTTTAGAAAGTAATACTTGGGCCAATGTTGTGAAAACAAGGTGGATATTAAAAAAAGAGAACCTGAAAACAGCATCAAATTCAAGGCGAGATTGGTGTCTAAGGGATTCACCCAGGAAAAGGGGATTGATTATGAAGAAACATATTCTTCTATAGTTCGATGTACTTTAGAGATTGGGCGAATGAATGCAATAACAGCGATATATGTATATATGTATATATATATATATATATATATATATATATATATATATATATATATATATATATATATATATATATATATATATATATATATATATATATATATATATATATATATATATATATATATATATATATATATATATATATATATATATATATATATATATATATATATATATATATATATATATATATATATATAAAGCCAGACGGCTTTTCTGTCAATGAAAAAGGAGATATTTTTTGTCTTATCAAAGCAATGTATGGTCTAAAACAATTTAGCTTAGTTTGGATTATGAAATTTTTATGTCGACGACATTTTAATATTTAGCATGAAAAGTATAATTTTATTTATCACGGCAATTTGTTTTCAATTGAAACTTTTTAGTATACAATTTCAAATCTGTATCTTCTTTAAAATAATTTTTAAATTAAATGACAACACCTATGTATACTGTCAGATTTACGATAAAACAATTTGCATTATTTACGTTTCAACTTTTTTCGATAAAAGGCGATAGAAACGTCGATTAGTCAAATTTGAAGATTATAAAAAGTCAATGTTGACTTTTCGAATTTCTTTGAAAAGATATTAATGTGTCTATTTTTGAAATATTCTAGTCTGTTCATCCGACCAATGCATGTTTTTCCTTAACCCGCTCGAATATACAAACACACAAACAATCTCTGTGGAACTAGTTGCCGGCAGACAAATCGCAATGTTATTGGTACCCATTCACATGAATAAGAGTTAACATCCGCAATGTAAATTGCTGATTATTCTCAAATGCTCCATGTACAGAAAACAAAGCCAAAACTTTGGGGGCACCTAACAAAGCCTCCATGCACCCAGTAATTTCAATAGAAACCCATTCCGACAGCCACAGGCATTGAAATCTATATGAGGCAAAGTGCATGCGAACATTGGTGATGAGTGTAAAAAAAAGTAAAGAAAGTCACTGGCTTTGAAGTGGCCACACCCATCTAGATAACATACCAATGTAGATCAATCCCGCAGCAGAAGTTGTTAATGGGCGGTACATCTAGACGTATGATTTATGAAGTCTCAACAAAGATTGTGCCCAATTAAGTATACGCTCCATAGCACGGATAAAAGAAACATCGATATAATGTTAGTGTATTGGAAATCATATATGTACATACGACAACAATATTGATTTCCAGTGTTAGACTTGTGTGTGATTTGCCAACTTTTCTTCTTGACCACATAGAAACGGCAATTCTTCCCCGATAATTTCTTTATGGTTCTTTTAGGCTCGTAGGCTCTCACTTTTGAATACGATTTATATCATACCACTTAGCTTCTGTACAACGATCTCCCAGTTTTACTGTTTCATCAGCGAGAAGATAAAAAATTAGATTGTTGCTTATTTGGACATGCTAATGGACATGTTCAAATCCATGGAGGAGGGAATGCGGTGAATCAAAGACCTGACAAAAAAAAAACACACACACAACTTCAATTTCTTTATACCTATATTACAAAATGCAGACCAATCGGAAAAAGCGCCGTCGTTCAGATGCTCAAGAATTCAAGTTAGGCTATATGAAAGATAAAAGGAATACACCACATTGACATCAAACTCTCGAGCAAAAAAGAAAAAGAGGAAATTATTTATTCTCTAAACCAGGGCTGTGGAGTCGGAGCCGGAGCCGGAGTCGGAGTCTTGGAGTCGGAGTCTGAAGATTTTGCTGGAGTCGGAATCAGAGCCGGAGTCAGAGCCGGAGTCAGAGCCGGAGTCGTAGAAATTTTGCTCGACTCCAACTCCGGCGAAACAAACTTTGAAAAACACTTCCTATCTTTGTAACTAAAGAAATATTTCGACAAACTAGATGCCATTAGGGTTTTTAATCGAACAACGAAAATCGAATTAATGGATTTCAGGCCATTCAAAGTGTATTTATATGGTGATATTTCACGGTGATATAAAAAGTAAGTTTTGCTAGAATATGGGATGAATTAATCAATTGTATTGTCCATTTTTAACATATTAAAATTTCGATTTTTGACTCTATATGTACTTTTGATAAAGGTATAATTTTAAGGTAATATAGCAGTAGACCATCTGAGCCGGTTTTTTGGGAGAATGTCTGCTTCATCAAAGCCACTCGAAATTCTTTACATTAAATTAATGGCCTCTAATGTCCATAATTGATAGACCTTTTATAAATCGATATTTCACAATTTAATTTCTATAGAAACAATATTCGTAACTGTCCAGCTATTCCTCTCATCTGTTTTTATACCCTCCACCAAAGGATGGGGGTATATTAACTTTGTCATTCCGTTTGTAACACATCGAAATATTGCTCTAAGACCCCATAAAGTATATATATTCTGGGTCGTGGTGAAATTCTGAGTCGATCTGAGCATGTCCGTCCGTCCGTCTGTTGAAATCACGCTAACTTCCGAACGAAGCAAGCTATCGACTTGAAACTTGGCACAAGTAGTTGTTATTGATGTAGGTCGGATGGTATTGCAAATGGGCCATATCGGTCCACTTTTATTTATAGCACCCATATAAACGGACCCCCAAATTTGACTTGCGGATCCTCTAAGAGAAGCAATCCGGCTCAAATTTGGTACGTGGTGTTAGTATGTGGTCTCTAACAACTATGCAGGAATTGGTTCATATCAGTCCATAATTATATATAGCCCCCATATAAACCGATCCCCAGATTTGACCTCCGGTGCCTTTTGGAGAAGCAAAATTCTTCTGATTCAGATGAAATTATGTACGTAGTGTTAATATATGACTTCAAACACCCATGCAGAAATTGGTCGAAATCGGTCCATAATTATATTTAGGCCCCATATAAACCGATCCCCAGATTTGACCTCCGGAGCCCCTTGGAAGAGCAAAATTCATCCGATTCGGTTGAAATTTGGTACGTGATGTTAGTATATGGTCTCTAACAACTATGCAGGAATTGGTTCATATCAGTCCATAATTATATATAACCCCCATATAAACCGATCCCCAGATGTGGCCTCCGGTGCCTTTTGGAGTAGCAAAATTCATCCGATCTGGTTGAAATTTGGTACTTGGTGGTAGTATATGATAATTAACAACCATGCCAAAAGTGGTCCATATCAGTCCATAATCATATATAGCCTAGATAGGGTCACGGCCTAAAGGAAAAAAAAGTTGATGCGGTCACCCCCCAGTTTTGTAGCATATTCGAAGAGAGAAGGCTATTGTTTTCACTTTTTTCAAATACTATCAACAGCCTTCTCTCACAAAAATATGGACAGACTTAAAAAATCATGTAGCGAAAGTGATTGTTAGAATTTTAAAACAGTAGGCTCTCAAATTGTACTAGCAAAAACACATGCACTTTGCATAACGCAGAAAATGCCGTAGTGCAAACAACGAGTATGTATACAAAGGTACCGTTAGAAATTTACAGATAAACAGGTTTTGTGTTCTAAATGCCTTATAAATTAATTTCGTAGATGTGAATAACGATGTGCATGTGGTTTCGATCGGACATCATGACAACACAACAAAAACTATTTGGTGGTGTGTAGGGTGACCCATTGACTTTTTAAAATCTCTGTAACTTTTTTGGTTATGAATATAAGTAAATACTTCAAAAGCAAAAGTTTCATATTTTGTTAAGATCTTTATAATGGTTACAAGAAAAGGGCATCATAGGGGTATACGAAGCGAAATAAAAAAAATTAAAAATCAAATTTGACGTCGGAGTCAAAAATGACCAATGCACGAAATATAGCCTTGTAATAACTTTGATCTGCAAAGAAACGTGCCTTCTAGAAGTATTTGGTGTGGTAATCAAAGAACAAATTTAGATATAGCCCCAAAATATATGTATCGCACGATTTCTTGCGCTTACTTATCACCCAATCATCGAAATCGGCTCAGATTTGTATATGGGAGTAATATACAAATCTGAATATATGCATAGTACCAAATAAATCATTCAAGTCGGGTCATATATACACAGAAAAAAATTTCACGAAAATTTTTCCAATTAAAGTCTTAATGGAGTTTTAAAAAATATTCAATTAAAAATTTAATTGATTCAACAAATATTTTAATTGAAACAAGAATCAATTACAAATATTAATAGTATCAATTAATTTTTTAATTGATACTATCATTTCTGTGATTGAAGACATTTCAATTAAAAAATTGATTGGATCAATTAATATCGTGATTGAATTAGATATAATATGTGGGTACACACAAAAAACATTTTTTTTATTTCAATTACGAAAATCGCGGATTCAATCATTTTTTTAATTGAAATATCATTTTTTTAATTGAAAAATCACGAAAATGATAGTATCAATCACCCATTTTGATTGAAAACCAACACGATTTGCAATTAAAAATTTAATTGAATTCTGTCACGTAATCAATTAATTGTGTGATTGAATCAATTAAAAATGTGATTGATTTTTGACATAAAATTCAATCACAGTTTTAATTGAGTCAATCAAAATTTTAATTAATTTCGCGACAAAAATCAATCAACTATTTGATTGATTCAATTAAATTATTAATTGATATGGGCAATAAATTTCCATCAAAAAATGTATATATTGCGCCCCAATATCTTATTTAGTTTTATTTGAAATAAAAGAAAATATGCGTTTCTTATAAAAAATCTTCAATATTTTATTTTTCTGAATTATGCTATAGACTAAAGAATTTGGTTTTTGTTATTTGTGTGTTTTGTTCTAACGTAACTTATGCTATGGTCACACTGGGCATGGTCACACTGGCCGTCGCCACAGCCAAACCTGCAATCATTTTGAGCTCATATTGGATATATAACATCATGGCAGGGTTATTTTCAATTATGATCAATAACAACTAAAGGGTTAAAAAAATAAACTATATAAATCATTATCTTCCTTATCATAATAACCATGTCAGCATGTTCCTTCTAATATGTAGATGCGCCTAGATTTGCAATAAATCAGCAGCCTGTAAGCTAAATTAGTTTTTCTGAAAGTAAACAGAATAATTCGAATTTAATTTTGTTCAATTAAAAGTTAATTTTGTTAAACATTACCTGCATAGAATATCAAGTTCAATTCTTAGTTCCAGGTTGCAGATTTATAATATTCTTTTGCAGTTGTAGTCTTTTAGCATAAAAAGGTGTATTAAGGAGCTCGGTAATTTAATTTTAGTTACAATTCCTTTCCAAAATTTCCACACATTGAAATCTTCTATTAAAATTTGAACCAATCAAAGACAAAAATAATGGGAAAGCAATGTAATATTTGGTATTATATTGATGATACTTTGCAAATTCTGGAAATAGAAAAAATATAAATGGAATATACATATTTTTATAATTTTCGGATATTTTTCATATTTTTAAATCCAAAAGAAAGAAGTTTTTTAACCTTACATAATTCAGCTCATTAGTTTATATAACAGATATACTGCTCTCTACTTGGGTTCAAATTGAAAAAGGCAGGTAAAACAAAAATACAATTTAATGCCAACGCTATACTTCGCAACTTTAAGGTGAATCTTCCAACAAACCCATACCGCTCTTGGTTTTAAGAAAACTAGGAGTGAAAAAAATATAATTTTAAAAGATCAATACGGTACCCACCTTTTGATTGCAAACATATTCTTATATTCTCATATATTTGATAAAATGATGGAGTCGATGGGATTGATTGGTCAATTTCACGTAATAAAATTGGTCACTAAAAGAAATGAATAAAAAATATATTATTTTAGTCCGTTTAATGTAAACATGCTTCAGTGGAAAAGGGTATTCACATTTCACAATTTCTTACCTTCAATAAACGTAGATTGTTTTCCATTTTTACAATACCACAAAACACAAACACAGGTAATTTCAAATGCGTTCTGTTATATATTTTTTCAAACACTTACCATATAATAATAATTACCCATTCTCTTGTTCTCTTTTCGCTCTTTCCATTGTTCAAAATTATTCAATTTCAACCACAAAGGTGATTGGATCAATCACATGTGCAATTGGAAACGGAAATATTTTTAATCACGTTTGTAATTGAAAATTATTTCCGAATTGATTAACAAATTGATTGAATCAGTTAATAATTTAATTGGAAACGTAAAGAATATTAATCATTTTTTTAATTGGTTTTTATTTGGATTTGATTAAGTAATTAATTGAATCCGTTTCCAAACTCAATTAAGTGATTAATTGAAAAAAAAAATTGGTGATCATTTTTTGTGTGTAGATATAGCTCCCATATATATGGATCGCTCGATTTGTCCAAGTGTGGACATAAAAATCTTCCTTATTAACCGATTTTACATAGAGTTGTCACAATATAATCTTCTATAATACTTGCAAAAAGTATCGACATCGGTTCAGATTTAGATATTCACGCACAGAAAAAACATGATTGGAAACGATTACAATGTAATTTAATGCTTTGTGAAAAAATTCTAGCCGAGAAAAATATATGGTGACAATAAGCATTTAAATGGTTCTCAAATGCCGCAATCATATTCTATTATTTAAATGATAGGATTTGAAACCATTACGTGGTCGGGAAAACCATGTACCTGTTTTTCCTGACCATTCAACATTTTTACAGGAAAAAAAGTTTTTTTATCGGTTATGTATAGATAAGTCTAGTACCATTAAATGGTCATAAAAACCATGAACGAGACCATTTAATTTTTTAACTTTTTTTGCGGTGAAACTAATTTTATAAAAACATCAAGCATGTTCATACATTTTTCAGTTTCCTTGTTTTTCCTCATTGTTCAATTAGACTTCAGAATAGTTTCTTAGTAATCGACTAAAAGAACTGATACAATTAACTTTTAAATGAAATTAAATAATAAATTCAGTTAAGAGAATCAGTGTTGTCAGATTAGGAGATTTTTCCCCAAACTGGGGATTTTTTTCTCGTGGTTGGGGATATTTTTTTCACCTTGGGGATCTGGGGATTCGACTGGGAATGACGTCGTGATTTGGGGCTTTTTCTGGGGGTATTTCACAATCACAGTATAAAATTTGTTATAGAACGTGTAAAAGCGAAGTACGAATCGAAGTAGATTTTGCAAAATATTCCTCTCCAACTAAGAGGTGATTCACAAACTTTCTATAGAAGTAAAATTTTGACAAAAATTTTTGTAGAAATAAAATTTTTATAAAATATTCTATAAAAATAAAATTTTGATATAATTTTCTATACAAATAAAATTTTGATAACAATGCTATAAAAATTAAATTTTGACAACATTTGCTATAGAAATAAAAGTTTTAAAAATTTTCTATAGAAATAAAATGTTGACACAATTTTCTATAGAAGTAAAATTTTGAAAAAAATCTTCTATAGAAATAAAATGTTGCCAAAATTTTCTATAAAAATAAATTTTTTACAAAATCTTGTACAGAAATAAAATTTTGACAAAAATTTTTATAGAAATAGAAGAAGAGAAACCAAAAATAACAAACAAAACGAAATATAATTTTGACACAATTTTCTATAGAAATAAAATTTTGACAAAATATCCTACAGAAATAAAATTTTGACAAAATTTTCTATATAAATAAAATTTTGAAAAAGTTTTCTATAAAAATACTTTTTTGACAACATTTTCTATAGAAATAATAGATTAAATAGAATAAAATTTGCACACATACAATAATTATATGAATTTTTTTCTTTGGGGATTTTTCATGGGGAAAAATATTTCAGTTGGGGATTTATAATTAAAATTTTGCGTTTATAATTAAAATATTAATTTTGGCACAAGTTGTGCAAATAACAAAATATAATTGAAAAATTTCTTCGGAAAAAATAATACCAATAGATGATTGTCTTAACGATTTGTGTTTATCGCTGAAAATCAATTAAATTTTTAGTCGAACGAAAATGGTGCAATTAATTAATAGTGCCGAACAAATTATTTAATTTTTAAATACAATTTTATGTATATAATTTGCATGATTGAACCATTTTAAATTAAAATATTAACTGAACCAAGTTCATGATTGAAAATATCACAAATAAATATTATTTGTTCAATTAAAATAATTGTTAATCAATTAAATTTTCATTAAGGGCAATTAGTTCTGTAATTAGCGCCGATAATTGATATTATTATTTCCGTCGTTGAAGCGATATAAATTGAATATCAATAATTTCGTGATTGAAATATTATTTTCTGTGTAATTAAGTCATCATTTCAATATCACTGTTGATGTCTCAGTTCTGCGAGACACACCCAGAAAAAAGTGACCCCTTCTCTAATTGTGAAGAAAGTTGAACTTCGTATAGCGCCAAAGATATTTTTATTTTTTTGAACGATGTGATTTTCGTTGAAATTAGGTAGAATGCATTCCATATATTAGTTAACATTTTCCTATATTTACACAGAAAAAAGTTTCCGTAGTTAAACTAACTCTAAATTGAACTTATTTTTATTGGAAACAATTTATTTGCTAGTAGTTAAATTTTATTATTTTTATCGAAATTTTTCACAGCTTAATGAAATCTTACTTTTTTTAAGTATGTCTCAAAAATTTTATGAACTAAACGTGAGTACAAAGTTCAATGACCGTACACATAAGATCAATATGAACTAAAGCAAATGAAAATTTTCGTACGATTCCCAAAAATAGTAAGAATGAACTACCGTATGGTTAAAATGGTCATGATTTGGCGCCAATGATTTTCTTTTTTAGTTAATTTTTTCTTCTATGCGAGGATGTAATTTCGTGAACTGCAGTTAAAAAGTACAACACAAATTTGCTGGTTTTAACAACGTTTTGTGGAAATCTCAAAATGTGGAGCAAAATTTAGTTCCATTTTCGTGCAAGGTAGTTCATTCTTCCTATAAAACAGTTCACTTTTTTTTCGGTGTTTGTACCCTTATACTACAGAATGAAAAAATTGAACTGAATTGAATTCATATATGGAATGAACCTTTCTACTTCAAACTTAGAAATCCTTTCCCTTCATTTTTAAATACAATTTTATTTATTTATATAGGCAATTTTTTCTTCAATAAAATACACGTCTTATTAATATATTAAACAGCATGGTCTGGCCTTGAAATATTTGTTTATTATTCCACTATTTCCAATTTCCATGTAATGTCATCAACTGTAAAACGCATTTTTTCTTCTTCTTGTACCTTTCACTTTTAATAAGTTGCTGCGTAACGATTTCAATACCTACAAATATAAAAAATCATAAACCAATTTTTTACAAAAGGTTAGCCTCACTGAATGTTACCTGTTAATTCCAAAATGAAGACGAATGAAGGGGTTGTTATTCTGTTTTCTTTCTTTATACAACATGACGAACATAATTTTTTCTCACTAATTTAAAATAACAAATATTTTATATATTTTATTTTTTTATTTATTATATTATTTTACTATATTATTTTTTAACAATCCCTCCATGACAACGCGATTCCAACTAAAAAAAAAAACAATCCACGCCCAAACATATCGATTACATCGATGACAGGTATTGATTACAGATAGATAAAAGAGATATAGGAAAAGTTCCTATATTCTAACAAGTGTGTCTCCTTAAGTTTTAAAAGGATTGAATACTTCTTAGTACGAATGAACTAAAATATTTTTCTATGGCAAGTGTTATTCGTATGTATGATAAAGGAAGTAAAGGAATGATAAAGGAAGTCGTATTCTATAATAAAGGAAGTCAGAATTATCATTTTATAAGAAATTTTACTAATTTTTACTAATAATTTTTACTAAATTTTAAGAAACTTGGTTTTAGTTCATATTTTGTTTATTTTTACGAATGCTTTGTTATCAATGAATAAAATTTTCTTCTTTCTGTAGTAAATTCTGATAACCAGCGAAGAAAACAGTATTAGTAAAATTCCATGCCTTATTCAAGTTAATGAACTATTCCTAACTGCTTTTTTTACTGAAGCAAGTAAATTTTATTATTTTAAACAAAAATTTAACTTGATGGAAATAAATTGGCTAAACTAAATTGATGAACATTTTTTCCTTTAAGGTTGAATTGCACACCATGCGTCAATCCGTGCGTTAATGGAAGGGTTGATTTTTTTCTGTTTGCGGCAGACTATTCGAGCTTTTGATTTCAAAGAGATCATCGGACGCATTGAACGCATGGTATGTAATTCTACCTTTAGTTCCGAAGGCACTTTTTCTGCGTGCATAAACAGTGTTAGATTATGATTCCAATTCCAGAGAGAAGAATACTGTTCTTTAATAATCTATATCTTTAAAAAATCTTATATAAAAACCCGGTAATATGAAAAACTTCATATAATTTTTACCAAGCTGCTAATGTTATGTTGCTACATTGATACAATAGAGTTTTTTTTGCTTCATGTATACATGAAAGCTTTAAAAAAATTACCCAATGGTATTCATTTGTCCCCCAATGATGTTCTCTCTTTATGTGGCTTGATTACTTTATAACTCCAAATTTGCATTTAATCTGCTGCATTGATGCTTTTGTATTTCAATTGCTCCCATTTAAATGAGAAAATCATGTTGAGCCAACAAAGATATTTGCATATGGTATTGGTTGTGCTTTTGTGGCAAGTTGAGAGCAATGCCATACGACCAACCTACTGCGATTACGGGATATTTTATACGGAACAGATTGAATTGTTATTGACCCAAATTAACACGCATCCATAAACTAATTTCCGGCTTAATACACGTGTAAGCCTGAGGACATGCCACATATTCTCTTTGAATGCAACAAAATGTCAATTCCCCAGGATGTACACACACTCCTACATGAGAACCATCGTTCGATTCATTAACAAACGCTGTAGGTCGATAAGTGCATTGCGAACGCATGTTTTGGACCATGCACGATTTACTATAACCGCATAAGTAACGACCACATGATTATCTGCAACAACTGCTCCAGCAGCAGTATCAAAAACGTTAAGGTGGGTGAGTGCAGAGCGTGGTGGTCATGGTCCCTACACACGCACAGATAATGCTGTGATTCTCATCAACTGCAAGAATGAATATTGATTGAAATTGGCCATTACGAACGATGAGGTTGAGTGAGTGAGTTCGCATACCTGATAGCCAACTTCTCCATTCTCTGTAGGAGCGCTTCGAGCATGCAACGGAATATCAATTAAAAATTAATTGCATATTTGCAATAACAACATCCTATATTACCACTCGTAGCCAGTTCCAATTGAGTGAAAAGTGAAAACGCATCGAACACTATACAAGGGCATTCTGTTCAATGATTGGACCAAAGATTGCGGCAAGCCAACATAGGTTCGGGAACAATCAAGCCATTTTGTACAAGACCAAGTTAATAGTTCAGTCCGTTATTTCAAACCCAAAATCTGCACAACGTTTTTTTTTTTTTTTTTAAGTTGAATTGGAATGAATGAAATCATTATACTCTAAACCAATAGGAGCGAGCCACCGTGGTGCGATACTCGTTTTGGATACCAGAAATTATTAATCTCTAATAGGTTGGTTTTGTCACAGTCTTTATATTTGTAAATATTATGATTCTTTTCTCATATTTTTTTGGTAGGAATATTGAGCACTATAAATAAAAAAAAATCTGGCAGATTCACCAATACGCAAGGCCAAAGTAACATTCTTTGGCTTCCACACTACGGAAGGTACTAGCATCCACTAACTCCGCTCCAGGTTTCAATAAAACATCGGAGGGCAATTGGACAACGTCCGGTGAGGAGACGCTGGAGGTACTATTGGGCACATAATTTCCTGCAAATCAGACGGTTGAACCGTGTTCTGGCGGTGCCACAGAAGCTCAGCGTTAATTTTCTATCGAGGACATTGTATCGGAATCTAGAATAAAATGGGCTATAAATAGTTTTGGACCATTAAAACCCCCGGACCTGATGGAATTACTCCGGCGGAGTTACAAGCAGTTACTGCCAGAATTATCCCCTGGTTGTAGGCGATATATACAGGATGTATCTACATATGTTCCAGAAAAGTGGAGGGAAACAAAAGTCGTTTTCATACCTAAAGCGGGAAACAGTAACAAATTCCCTTAATGTCATGTTGCATTTATTACCTTTAGACATATTAGCCAAACAGTCAGCAGCAATAAGGGCTGTATGGTTGCGCGAGCTATCGCTGTGGTCGGAAACAACACACAGATACAGTTTAGTCCTCAAAATAATGCCAGATGTGCCAAACAGATATATAGGGCTTGTGTGTACGTCAAAAGTGACCTTAAGTCTAAAGTTGTCCACGAAGTAAGGAACTATTGTGAATCCGAAGGAATATTTATACCCTTCACCACTACTGTGGTACAGGGTATAATAAGTTTGTGCATTTGTATGTAACGCCAAGAAGGAAAAGTCTGAGACCCATCGTTTAGTATACCGATCGTCTTAGAATTAAATTCTGAGTTGATTTAGCGATGTCCGTCTGTCTGTCTGTCTGTCTGTCTGTCTGTCTGTCCGTCTGTCTGTCTGTTGATGTATTTTTGTGTGCAAAGTACAGCTCGCAGTTTTAGTCCGATTGTCCTAAAATTTGGTATGGGGTCCTGTTTCGGCTCAAAGACGATCCCTATTGATTTTGGAAAAAATCGGTTCAGATTTAGATATAGCTGCCATATATATTTTTCACCGATCTGGTCATAATTGGCGTGTATATCAACCGATCTTCCTCAAATTCCGTACATCTCAATATTTTATGAGTCTCGAAAAACTTGCAAAATATCATCCAAATCGGTTCAGATTTAGATATAGCTCCCATATATAGCTTTCGCCCGATTTACACTCCTTTGTCCACAGAGGCCAATTTTTTGCTCCGATTTAGTTGAAATTTTGCACAGGGAGTAGAATTAGCATTATAGCTATGCGTGTCAAATTTGGTGAAAATCGGTTCAGATTTGGATATAGCTCCCATATATAGCTTTCGCCCGATTTACACTCATATGACCACAGAGGCTAATTTTTTGCTCCGATTTAGTTGAAATTTTGCACAGGGAGTAGAATTAGCATTGTTGCTATGCGTGCCAAATTTGATTGGAATCGGTTCAGATTTAGATATAGCTCCCATATATAGCTTTCGCCCGATTTACACTCATATGACCACAGAGGCAAATTTTTTGCTCCGATTTAGTTGAAATTTTGCACAGGGAGTAGAATTAGCATTGTTGCTATGCGTGCCAAATTTGGTTGAAATCGGTTCAGATTTAGATATAGCTCCCATATATATGTTTTTCTGATTTCGACAAAAATTGTCAAAATACCAACATTTTCCTTGTAAAATCGCCATTGCTTAGTCGAATAGTTGAAAAAATGACCCTAATTTTCTTAAACTTCTAATACATATATATCGAGCGATAAATCATAAATAAACTTTTGCGAAATTTCCTTAAAATTGCTTCAGATTTATATGTTTCCCATATTTATACCCTTCACCACTACTGTGGTACAGGGTATAATAAGTTTGTGCATTTGTATGTAACGCCAAGAAGGAAAAGTCTGAGACCCATCGTTTAGTATACCGATCGTCTTAGAATTAAATTCTGAGTTGATTTAGCGATGTCCGTCTGTCTGTCTGTCTGTCTGTCTGTCTGTCTGTCTGTCTGTCTGTCTGTCCGTCTGTCTGTTGATGTATTTTTGTGTGCAAAGTACAGCTCGCAGTTTTAGTCCGATTGTCCTAAAATTTGGTGTGGGGTCCTGTTTCGGCTCAAAGACGATCCCTATTGATTTTGGAAAAAATCGGTTCAGATTTAGATATAGCTGCCATATATATTTTTCACCGATCTGGTCATAATTGGCGTGTATATCAACCGATCTTCCTCAAATTCCGTACATCTCAATATTTTATGAGTCTCGAAAAACTTGCAAAATATCATCCAAATCGGTTCAGATTTAGATATAGCTCCCATATATAGCTTTCGCCCGATTTACACTCCTTTGTCCACAGAGGCCAATTTTTTGCTCCGATTTAGTTGAAATTTTGCACAGGGAGTAGAATTAGCATTATAGCTATGCGTGTCAAATTTGGTGAAAATCGGTTCAGATTTGGATATAGCTCCCATATATAGCTTTCGCCCGATTTACACTCATATGACCACAGAGGCTAAGTTTTTGCTCCGATTTAGTTGAAATTTTGCACAGGGAGTAGAATTAGCATTGTTGCTATGCGTGCCAAATTTGATTGGAATCGGTTCAGATTTAGATATAGCTCCCATATATAGCTTTCGCCCGATTTACACTCATATGACCACAGAGGCAAATTTTTTGCTCCGATTTAGTTGAAATTTTGCACAGGGAGTAGAATTAGCATTGTTGCTATGCGTGCCAAATTTGGTTGAAATCGGTTCAGATTTAGATATAGCTCCCATATATATGTTTTTCTGATTTCGACAAAAATTGTCAAAATACCGACATTTTCCTTGTAAAATCGCCATTGCTTAGTCGAATAGTTGAAAAAATGACCCTAATTTTCTTAAACTTCTAATACATATATATCGAGCGATAAATCATAAATAAACTTTTGCGAAATTTCCTTAAAATTGCTTCAGATTTATATGTTTCCCATATTTTTATACCCTTCACCACTACTGTGGTACAGGGTATAATAAGTTTGTGCATTTGTATGTAACGCCAAGAAGGAGTAATCATAGACCAACCTTTTAGTATACGGATCGGCTTAGAATTAAATTCTGAGTTGATTTAGCGATGTCCGTCTGTCTGTCTGTCCGTCTGTCTGTCCGTCTGTCTGTCCGTCTGTCTGTCTGTCTGTCTGTCTGTCTGTCTGTTGATGTATTTTTGTGTGCAAAGTACAGCTCGCAGTTTTAGTCCGATTGTCCTAAAATTTGGTATAGGGTCCTGTTTCGGCTCAAAGACGATCCCTATTGATTTTGGAAAAAATCGGTTCAGATTTAGATATAGCTGCCATATATATTTTTCACCGATCTGGTCATAATTGGCGTGTATATCAACCGATCTTCCTCAAATTCCGTACATCCGAATATTTTATGAGTCTCGAAAAACTTGCAGAATATCAGCCAAATCGGTTCAGATTTAGATATAGCTCCCATATATAGCTTTCGCCCGATTTACACTCAAATGACCACAGAGGCCAATTTTTTCCTCCGATTTAGTTGAAATTTTGCACAGGGAGTAGAATTAGCATTATAGCTATGCGTGTCAAATTTGGTTGAAATCGGTTCAGATTTAGATATAGCTCCCATATATAGCTTTCGCCCGATTTACACTCAAATGACCACAGAGGCCAATCTTTTACTCCGATTTAATTGAAATTTTGCACAGGGAGTAGAATTAGCATTGTAGCTATGTGTGCCAAATTTGGTTGAAATTGGTTCAGATTTAGATATAGCTCCCATATATAGCTTTCGCCCGATTTACACTCATATGACCACAGTGGCCAATCTTTTACTCCGATTTAATTGAAATTTTGCACAGGGAGTAGAATTAGCATTGTAGCTATGCGTGCCAAATTTGGTTGAAATCGGTTCAGATTTAGATATATCTCCCATATATAGCTTTCGCCCGATTTACACTCATATGACCACAGAGGGTAATTTTTTTGCTCCGATTTAGTTGAAATTTTGCACAGGGAGTAGAATTAGCATTGTTGCTATGCGTGCCAAATTAGGTTGAAATCGATTCAGATTTAGATATAGCTCCCATATATATGTTTTTCTGATTTCGACAAAAATGGTCAAAATACCAACATTTTCCTTGTAAAATCGCCACTGCTTAGTCGAAAAGTTGTAAAAATGACTCTAATTTTCCTAAACTTCTAATACATATATATCGAGCGATAAATCATAAATAAACTTTTTCGAAGTTTCCTTAAAATTGCTTCAGATTTAAACGTTTCCCATATTTTTTACTAACATTGTGTTCTACCCTAGTGCATTAGCCGACTTAAATTTTGAGTCTATAGATTTTGTAGAAGTCTATCAAATTCTTCCAGATCGAGTGATATTTAAATGTATGTATTTGGGACAAACCTTTATGTATAGCCCCCAACACATTTGACGGATGTAATATGGTATCGAAAATTTAGATCTACAAAGTGGTGCAGGGTATAATATAGTCGGCCCCGCCCGACTTTAGACTTTCCTTACTGGTTTTAGAAATAGAAATGGAGGATAATATAATGTTGTTAGTAGGTGTTATGGAAATATGTTATATGGAGTTGTGAGGGGACATTGGCAGATGTAACATCTAGATATGAACACAATATATTTATGGGGGATTTTAATATTAATTTGTTCGAGAGAGGTAATGAATTTAGAAGTTTTTGTTCTCGGTATCGCCTCAGCATTGTTAATATTTCATTACCGACCCACTTTTCAGTTTCCTCGCAGCGATTTTCTTTAATTGACTATTTTTTGGTAAGCAATGATAATTTGGTTTGTGACAAGGGACAATTTCTATTTCCAGCGTTAAATTCTCACCGCGCGGCGATATTTATCTCCTACAATATGGCAAAAATGGGGAACGCACATGAATTAGAGATACGTGATTTTTCATCCTTCAACATGGATAACTGTTTGAGAGAATTGTATTCTTCTGATTTCAGCGAAATCTATACCACTAATGACACTAATACACAAGTTGATATTTTTACTCGAATTCTTCGCGGTAATTTTGATAGGCATGTGCCGAAGAGTATTGTTCGCAGGAGAAGGTTTCGTGATTGGGTTAGTGGGCCACATACTCGAGATGCGAGATTTTGCTTATCGAGCATTTGTGGAAGATGGCATTGCAATATGTTTTGCAAGTACAGAAATAGGTTAAAAAGAGTTATGAGAAGACAGAGAGCGAGATATTTTCGTCAAATTTAGTCTACTACTTCTTCAAAGGGGATATGAGCTCAAGAGACTAGGTATATGCGAGGGATTATCCCACGCCACTGATGTTGACACAGAAGCCTGCAATGAATATTTTGCTCTACCTAGATTGAATAATCCACCGCATATTTTGTTTGAGTCGAACGTCGTCGATGGCTTCAATGCCTTTTCATTCATTTTTCAGAAGAGGAACTTTGGTTCGCTGTTTCCCGAGTCAAATCCAACTCTGTTGGTGACGACGGAATCCCCATAAAATTTGTTAGGATGATATTTCCGTCTATAGCACGTCACCTGTTGCATATATGTAATACCATTCTTACGTCGTCATCATATCCGAGGGCTTGGAAAGTTGCAAGAGTGATACATGTTCCTAAGGTTAAGAACGCCTTCCATTTTTCGGAGTTTCGACCCATCAGTATAGTACCAGCCCTTTCCAAAGTGTTAAAGATTTTAATGGATGACCAAATGGACACATACTTGAAAGAGAATTCGATTATTTCCGATAACCAATTTGGGTTTCGGAAGGGCTACAGTACTACAACGATGTTGGCAGATCTACACTGGTAGAAAAACTTTCGTTAATACGATGAATTTCTACGTTGTATTAACGAAATTCTTCATTAAAAGCCAGCCAACGTAGCATTTCGTTATAACCAGGGCTGTGGAGTCGAGCCAATTTTGCTCGACTCCAGCATTTTTCATCAGCTCGACTCCGACTCCGGGTAATATAACTAAATCTCATTTTAATACTACTAATTTGTAGTTCTATTGTGGGGGTACCGTAAGTGGATCGATATAAAGTATCGTATTTATTTATGTGTGCAAAAAAAGGTCTCAATTTCACATTAGATGCCAATTAAACTCTATATTTCAAATTTAGGGCAATGTTTAATAAATAAAATAATGCTATAAATACCCATCATAATATGAGAAGATACCAACAGTATATGTATTTGTGGACCAAAATTATTGATACTATCTCAAATCCTTTAAATTTGTTGCAAGCTATATAAAGGTTTATATTCCCATATGCATGTATTTGAATCTGAATGGATTTAGACAAAATTGTATATACTTCTACAAAATCTATGTACTTAAAATTTAAATCTAACGTTATGGGACGTAACACAATTTTAACAAAAAATAAAAATGCAAGGAAAGTCTAAAGTCGGGCAGGCCGATTATAATATACACTGCACAACTTTGTATTTAGATCTACATTTTGATAAAATCTCAAATCAGACTTCTACAAAATCTCGGGCAATATTTGGGAAATATTTATAATTGATTAGACAATTTCGCAAAAATGCATTTATGATTCATTCATTGAAAAATTTGAAAATTTGAGTCATTTCTACAAGTTTTCGACTTAGCAGTGAGTATCAGTGAGCATGCAATTTTGGAAAAATTTTTGTCTAGTAAATAAAATTTTGCAAAATTTTCTACAGAAACAAAATGTTGACAAAATTTTCTATAGAAATAAAATTTTGGCAAAATTTTTTATAGAAATCAAATTTTTACCAAATATATAGAAATAAAATTTTGAATAAAACTTTTATAGAAATAAACAAAAACTTTAATAGAAAAAAAATTTCACCACTTAGGTGAATTCAAACAAATTAGCTTTCTAAAAATAAAATTCGTGTTGTTGAATTACTGTGTAACAAAACGAAATAAAAAAAAATAAGATTAAGTGACTTGTAGTTATATGAAAAGATGATGTACAGTGGGAGAAAAGATGACTCAATTTGTAAGAGGAAATTTCCCAAATGTTTTCTCCATAAGGAGTTAGCATAAAGAGCCCAAAATTGAGTTATCTCTCCCAGCTAGATCTATACTAAAGGCTGTGGAAAGATTCATCCGCCCGAATCGAAACATGTACAGTCCAGGCGTGTATAGATTTGTATCTGGCGTTTTCTTTTCAATGGCTCTATTAATCATGTTCCCTAATCTAAATCTGTCCATAAAGCTCGATTAATAATTGTAAAATTAGATATAATGCATTTGGACGTTAATTGCCTGTTTCGGTATCAGGCTAACATGAAATGAAATAAAATTTGGCAAAATTTTTTATAGAAATAAAAGTTTGAAAAAATTATCAATAGAAATACAATTTAAAAAACAAATTAGAAATAAAATTTTGCAAAATAACATATTCTATAGAAACAAAATTTTGACAAAATTTTCAATAGAAATAAAATTTTTACTAAATTTTATATAGAAAAAAATATTTCTATAGTAATAATATTTCGAATACATTTTTTATAGCAGTGAGCATCAGTAAGAAAAAAAATTTTGAGAAAATTTGCTATAGAAATAAAATTTGACAATTTTTTCTTATAGAAGTAAAATTTTGAAAAAATGTCAATAAAAATATAATTTTAGAAAAATTTTTGTGTAGTAAATAAAATTCTGCAAAATATTCTACAGAAACAAAATTTTGACTAAATTTTCTATAGAAATAAAATTTTGACTTAAATTTTTATAGAAATAAAATTTTCCAAAATATTCTATAGAAACAAAATTTAGGCAAAATTTTCTATAGAAATAAAATTTTGACTTAAATTTTTATAGAAATAAAATTTTGACTTAAATTTTTATAGAAATAAAATTATCAATAGAAATAAAATTTAAAAAAAATTGTGTAACAAACTTTTGCAATATTTTCTAGAGAAATAAAATTTTGCAAAATATTCTATAGAAACAAAATTTTGACTCAATTTTCTATAGAAATAAAATTTTGACTAAATTTTCTATAGAAAAAAAATATTTCTATAGTAATAAAATTTTGAATAAATATTTTATAGAAATAAAATTTTGACAAAACTTTTTATAGAAATAACATTTTGACAAAATTTTCTGTTAATGTTCCACCTATGTATATGGCCTTAATATAAAATTAAAACAAGTATATACGGCCGTAAGTTCGGCCAGGCCGAATCTTATGTACCCTCCACCATGGATTGCGTAGAAACTTCTACGAAAGACTGTCATCCACAAATTTTACTCACATGGTTGTTAAATATCATATACTACCACCACGTATCAAATTTTAACCAGATCGGATGAATTTTGCTCCTCCAAGAGGCTCCGGAGGTCAAATCTAGGGATCGGTTTATATGGGAGCTATATATAATTATGGACCGATATGGGCCAATTTTTGCATGGTTGTTAGAGACCATATACTAACACCACGTACCAAATTTCAAACGGGTAGGATGAAGTTTGCTCCTCCAAGATGCTCCGGAGGTCAAATCTGGGGATGGGTTTATATGGGAGCTATATATATTTATGGCTCGATATGGACCAATTTTCGCATGGTTGTTAGAGACCATATGCTTAAAACACGTACCAAATTTCAACCGGATCGGATGAATTCTGCTCCTCCAAGAGGCTCCGGAGGTCAAATCTGGAGATCGGTTTATATGGGAGCTATATATAATTATGGACCGATATGGACCAATTTTTGCATGGTTGTTAGAGACCATAAACTAACACCACGTACCAAATTTCAATTGGATCGGATGAATTTTGCTCCTCCAAGAGGCTCCGGAGGTCAAATCTGGGGATCGGTTTATATGGGAGCTATATATAATTATGGACCGATATGGACCAATTTTTGCATGGTTGTTAGAGACCATATACTAACACCACGTACCAAATTTCAAACGGGTAGGATGAAGTTTGCTCCTCCAAGATGCTCCGGAGGTCAAATCTAGGGATCGGTTTATATGGGAGCTATATATATTTATGGATCGATATGGACCAATTTTCGCATGGTTGTTAGAGACCATATGCTTAAAACACGTACCAAATTTCAACCGGATCGGATGAATTCTGCTCCTCCAAGAGGCTCCGGAGGTCAAATCTGGAGATCGGTTTATATGGGAGCTATATATAATTATGGACCGATATGGACCAATTTTTGCATGGTTGTTAGAGACCATAAACTAACACCACGTACCAAATTTCAATTGGATCGGATGAATTTTGCTCCTCCAAGAGGCTCCGGAGGTCAAATCTGGGGATCGATTTATATGGGACCTATATATAATTATGGACCGATATGGACCAATTTTTGCATGGATGTTAGAGACCATATGCTGACACCACGTATCAAATTTCAACCGAATCGGATGAATTCTGCTCCTCCAAGAGGCTCCGGAGGTCAAATCTAGAGATCGGTTTATATGGGAGCTATATATAATTATGGACCGATATGGACCAGTTTTTGCATGGTTGTTAGAGACCGTATACTAAGACCACGTACCAAATTTCAACCGGATCGGATGAATTTTGCCCCTCCAAGCGGCTTCGGAGGTCAAATCTGGGGATCGGTTTATATGGGGGCTATACGTAAACGTAGTCCGATATGGCCCATTTTCAATACCATCCGACCTACATCAATAACAACTACTTGTGCCAAGTTTCAAGTCGATAGCTTGTTTCGTTCGGAAGTTAGCGTGATTTCCACAGACGGACGGACAGCCGGACAGACGGACAGACGGACGGACGGACATGCTTAGATCGACTCAAAATTTCACCACGACCCAGAATATAGAGCAATATTTCGATGTGTTACAAACGGAATGACAAAGTTAATATACCCCCATCCTATGGTGGAGGGTATAAAAAAAAAATAATTTCGGGCATTAAAATGGATCGATCCATCCCATCTGCTAGTCTAACATTTTAGGAAACATCAAAAGATAGCCGTAATTGGAAGTTGATTTTCATTTACAATCATACTGTACATTGATCGAATGAATAACGCAATGGAAACTAATTTGCGTAAAAACTTGCTTAGTTACAAAAATGTGAAGTGTTTTAAAAAATTTGGTTTAGCCGGAGTCGGAGTCGAGCAAAATTTTTACGACTTCGACTCCAGCAAAATCTTCAGACTCCGACTCTGGCTCCACAGCCCTGTCTGGGTCTTCCCTAAATATTTCTTTAAATGGTTTTCTGCTCGAGAATGTGAGATGTTTGAAAATTTTAGAAATTAATGTAGACGACGGACTGAAATTTGACTTTCATATTTCAAAATTTATTTCTACCACTACTTTTTTGTTACGGAAGGTTTATAATTCTGGTTCTATACTGCCCTTGAACATAAGAATGCACATAGCAAAATCTTTACTTTTACCGAATATTACCTATAGATTGGAAGTTATTTCTGGAGCGCATTTAGGTAGGGTCGATAGATTGAGGGCAGAGAATGAAGCCGCCGAGTCGCGCCGTCGATTTTAGCCGTCGCCGACCCGTTTTTAGCAGTCGAGCCGCCGCCGAATATGTCGACTCATCTCGACTCAAATTTAGCCGCCAATTAATCTAAAATATTGATTTATATCAGAAAAATTTAATAATATTTGTTATTGTTTTTGCCAAAATTTTGAACTTTCCACTTTCAATCAATTAGTATCAAGTTGCTGTAATAGTTTTACAAAAATTTAGCTCAAACAATCTGAATGAAATGTAAATTTGATTGTAAGATTGGTTGTACAACTAATCTCATTACAATTCGGAAAACTTTAAATTGATTTTATAATAGATAATTTTGCGCCGCCGAACAGACAATTTTTTATCGGCTTAGCCGCCAAGCCGCCGCCGCCGGAGGCAAAAATTGAGTGCTAGCCGCCGCCGACCAAAATGGGTCGGCTTCATTCTCTGATTGAGGGTATGTGTGAACCGAATTGTACGATTTGTATTCAATCTAAAGTATTACGACACCTTACGCCATATTAAGTTCAGTTTCTGGGATGTACATTTAATATTTTTATTGATTTGCGCATTATTTGTCTTTTTTTTATAGAATAATGAAGAACCGACAGCCAATATATTTGTTCGGAAGATTCGTGTCATACGCATTTGGAATAGTTATATACCTTATGAGGGTAGGCATTTCCTTTGGTCTTTGAAAGAGTTCCAATCTTTAGCTATGATGAATCTATAGGCAATGGTTTCTAAAGTTCCTATGTTAATGTTAACTATTTGCTATATATTTTCATACTTATTCGTGCTAAACTTTCTTAAATTTATATGTGAATTATTATGTGTATAATTTCATTATTATAAAATTGTAATTTTTAATTTGTAGCTTTAATTATTAAGTTATCTAATTATCAATTAATTATTAAATATTTCAATATTATAATTACAGTCTCTTATGTTGATGCTTATAATCGATTTGGCTATAACAGGCTTACAGATTATGCGAAAATAAATAAATGAAAATGAAACGTAGTGGATTACTCTCTGGTAAAACCGCTTTTCGACAAAAAGTTTGAAAATCTAATTCCCAACAATGCGGCGTGGAGCACACAAACCCTTGGGAATAAACGTTATATAGATTTCTACACCGATGTCTCCAAATTGAATGTACAAGTGGTTTTCGGAGTATAAATATTCTAAAGACCTGGAACTTCGAATAGCGAGACGATTATCTAATCACTGTAGAGATTTTCAGGCTGAAATATTAGCAATAAGAGAGATAAGTAATGTTCCAACAAATGTTGGCATTAATGTATACTCAGACAGTCAACCTGCAATAAAATCCTTGGGCTCTGTGTTCCTTAGCTCGAAAACGGCCATCGACTGCTACAAATTTTTCAACGAGATGGCTGATCAGTACATAGGAACCTACCGGGGAACTCTGAAGCGGATGAGTTAGCAAGGCTAGGAACTACCTTACATATTCCAGGGGAACTAGAAGCTGTTGGTATGCCTCTGGCTACATGCAAGCTCATACTGCATGAGAAGGCGAATGTCCGATGCACAGTGGTTCCAATTCGCTTTTTTTGGAAATAATTCTGCAACTTTTCAATGGGTAAATATTTCTTTGTGTGAAAGCTGAAGTATTTTCCTCTAATTTGTGGGTCTCTAGTTGGTCCACGGGCTGACATGTAGTCGTTGAAAGATGGCCACTTCGGGGCTATGAAATTTTGTTTTAGCTGTCAACTCCGCAATTTTGAACCGATTTCGATGATTTTTTTCTTTGCTGGATAGAAGCTCTATAAAAAGTTTGCGTGCGTGTGCGATTATTTTTTACCGTTCGCAAGATAGGTTAGGTTAAGTTAAAGTGGCAGCCCGATTAAGATTCAGGCTCACTTAGACTATTCAGTCCATTGTGATACCACATTAACTAAAAGTACCTATTACATATGGGCACTTCTAGTTTTAACCGTTGAACCCTCTCAATTACTCTCTTCTGTTGAACCAACCAGATTGTTCCAAAAACATTAGCAGACTGCTTAAGTTAACGTTTTCCAGGTCCGCTAGTAATCTGAAGCTATATGCCCCTAAAATTTGCTTACGCCTTACACAAAATGCAGGACACTCACACAAAAGGTGTTTTATTGATTCCTTTTCCTCCGCATCATGACAGCTCATACAATAGTCATTATACTTCGCACCAATAGTTTTTGCAAAATCGCCTATCAGGCAGATATCAGGAGTGATATCTGGCGTCTCGAAAACACTAGCATATCTAGTGTGCGGTTTAAGTTTAAATGGGGCCATATTTGCTTGGTGTCGTTACAACCCTTACAATTCTCCCATCGAACATTTGCCATCATGACAGCCTTCTCACGCAGTAAGAGCTTGCAGGTAGCCAGAGGCACACCAACAGATTCTAGTTCCCCTGGAATATGTAAGGTGGTTCCTAGCCTTGCTAGATCATCTGCTTCGCAGTTTCCCGGTATGTTCCTGTGGCCAGGCACCCATATTAGGTGAATATTGTGCTGCTCAGCCATCTCATTGAGAGATTTGCGGCAGTCGTTTTCGAGTTGAGGAACACAGAGTCCAAGGATTTTATTGCAGGTTGACTGTCTGAGTATATATTAATGCCAATATTGCTTGGAGCATTACTTCTCAGCCAATTCACCACTTCTATTATTGCTAATATTTCAGCCTGAAAAACACTACAGTGATCAGGTAATCTTTTCGCTATTCGAAGTTCCAGATCTTTAGAATATACTCCGAAACCCACTTGGCCATCCAATTTGGAGCCATCAGTGTAGAAATCTATATATCTTTTATTCCCCGGGGTCCGTGTACACCACGCCTCACTGTTGGGAATTAGAGTCTCAAACTTTTTGTCGAAAAGTGGACTCGCCAAAGTGTAATCCACTACGTTAGGCACATCTGGCATTATTTTGAGGACCGAACTGTGACCGTAACTTTTTTCCGACCACAGCGATAGCTCGCGCAACCGCACAGCCGTTGTTGCTGCTGACTGTTTGGCCAAAATGTCTAAAGGCAATAGATGCAGTATGACATTAAGGGAGTTTGTTCCTGTCTTGCTGAATGCACCTGAGATATACAAGCACGCCATACGCTGAACTTTGTCTAAACTTGTCGGCTGGTGAAGTGCCGGCCACCAGACTACAACACCATATAGCATTATAGGTCTAACCACTGCCGTGTATAGCCAATGTACAATTTTTGGTTTTAGTCCCCAATTTTTCCCTATTGCCTTTTTGCACGAGTATAAAGCTACCGTTGCTTTCCTCGCCCTTTCTTCAATATTAAGCTTAAAGTTCAGCTTCCTGTCCAAAATAACGCCAAGGTATTTTGCACAATCACCAAAGGGAATTTCAATACCCCCTAAGGAAATGGACCTAACCGTGGGAGTTTTGCGATCTTTGCCGTACATGACTATTTCTGTCTTTGCAGGATTTACCCCAAGACCATTATCTTTCGCCCATTTCTCAGTCATCCGGAGAGCTCTCTGTATAATATCTCTAACTGTTGATGGGAATTTTCCCCTGACTGCTAGCGCCACATCATCTGCGTATGCCACCACTTTTATCCTTTCTTTTTCTAGGGAAACCAGAAGGTCGTTTATAGCAACATTCCAAAGAGGTGATAGAACTCCTCCTTGAGGAGTGCCTCTGTTCACATACCTTTGTATGTTTGCTTGTCCTAGTGTGGCTGAAATGCGTCTCTTCCTTAGAAGTTCGTCTAACAGCCTAAGTATACCTGGATCAACATTCAGAGTTGTCAGTCCATTTAATATCGAGCTCGGATGGACGTTATTGAACGCCCCTTCGATGTCTAGAAATGCCACGATTGTGTATTCTTTGACAGATAGTGATCTTTCAATAAAGCTGACTAGTTCATGTAATGCGGTCTCAGTAGACCTGCCTTTCGAGTATGCATGTTGTCGTTTCGAGAGCAAACTTGAATCGACGCTAGTTCTAAGATAAGTATCTATCATCCTCTCCAAAGTCTTAAGTAGGAATGATGATAAGCTAATTGGTCGGAAATCCTTCGCATTCGAGTGAGAGGTTTTTCCCGCTTTAGGTATGAAGACGACTTTTGATTCTCTCCACTTTCGTGGAATATATGCTAAGTCCTATATATATCGCCGACAACCAGGGGATAATTCTGTCAGCCACCGCTTTTAACTCCGCCGGAGTAATTCCATCAGGTCCGGGGGATTTGAATGATCCAAAGCTATTTAACGCCCATTTTATTCTAGATTCTGATACAATTTCCTCGATAGGAAACGACCGCTGAGCCACTGTGGCACCGCCAGTGCATGGTTCAACCGTCTGATTTCCGGGAAAATGTGTGTCCAATAGTACCTCCAGCGTCTCCTCACTGGACGTTGTCCAATTGCCCTCCGATGTTTTAATGAAACCTGGAGCGGAGCTCGTGGATGCTAGCACCTTCCGTAGTCTGGAAGCCTCGGACGTATTCTCAATGCTGCTGCAGTAATCATTCCAAGAGTTATGCTGAGCCTTTCTCAGTTCTCGCTTGTATCCTCTCAGATTCTTCTTGTAAGCGTCCCAATCCACAGGAGCTCTGGTGGACTTTGCTTTGTTAAAGAGCTTCCTGCACGATTTCCTCATATTACCTAACTCGATTTTTCCCCCTTGGCTTCCCTTTAGGGCATGCAGCTTTCAGTGAAATGTTGAAGGCCTTAGTAATCCTCTCCACTGCGTGTTCGATAACTTGCACAGTGCTCATATTTGTCTCTGGTATTTCCGGTATCATCATATTGAACGATTCCCTATACCTATTCCAGTCAGCTTTCCTAACATTTGGCGGAAATATGGTCTTGGTGGTATGAACATCAAATTTGAAACTGATGTAGCGATGATCTGAGAAGCTGTGTTCACTTAAAACATGCCACTCAGATATCATTTCATTCAGTTCTTGCGAGGCCAAGGTGATGTCCAAAACCTCTTGCCTGTTTTTTTTGTGACAAAGGTTGGGGCATCCCCCTTGTTGCAAACTACCAAATTAGTACGCAAAATAAACTCTATTAGCGACTCTCCCCTTGCATTAGTATCACTACTTCCCCATATACTATGATGCGCATTCGCATCGCATCCCATAATGAGTTTCGTCTTTGCTTTCAGTGACTCCTCAACTAAGGTCTTAACGGCACATGGAAGAATCTCCCTGTCATGTCCCATATAGACCGAAGATACCCAATATTTGCATTTGGCTATTTCTAAATTGGCAACGACAGTGTCTGCATTGCACATTGAAGGAAGCAGAAACAAGTTAAGCTCGTTTTTAGCAATTATACAGGCTCGAATTACATCATTACCAGTATACTGCAATAGTTTGAACCCCGGAGTACTTAATTCACATATTTTGTTTCTATAAACATATGGTTCTTGAATAAGAACTATGTCTATGTCCCCTTTCATCAGGAGAACTTTTAAGGCAGCACATGCAGCCTTACAATGATGAAGATTTATCTGGAGGATCCGTAGGACCATCGAGATTTTCAACAACCGTCACATCAGCCGCTTCAATCGAGTCATCAAGAATGTACTCTTCAGAGATATCGGTGACTCTCGCAATAACCATAGGTTCAACTTTGGTGAGTTCTGAGGCAGTAGAAGCCTCCTCACGCATACGGTATTTATCCATGTCTTCAACTTTTGTATCTCCCTCGACTTCGCAAGAGGATTCGCTTACTTCTGATTCAGACAGAGGCTTGTCCATTTCTGAATCCTTTAGCTGATCGTTTTTATACACCTTCATTTGGATATAATGAAAGCCATAACATACACGGCCCTGGGACTTTGCTAGATGTGGCAAAGACTGAGTGTTCAATATAAACACTGCATGCCGTCTTGGCCCATCCACTTCATCCAAACGGCCAACCTTCCAATCAGCTGTTGGAAGATCTGGATTGCATTGTTTCAGTCTATTTAAAATAGATTCAGGGTCAGGAGGGTTTGCAGGTATCCACGCATGTGCTCTTGGTCTAGCCGGTATGTCTTTCTTCTCGACTAACTCTAGAGCAGCTCCTTCCCAAACTTCACCAATTAGTATCAGAGCAGCTTTAAAACATTCTATAGACCTCTGGTCCTCAAATGCGACTAGCTTAAATCGTCCTTGATACCAACCAGCCTCTTGGTGTCGAGAATCTGGGCCGGGAAACTTTTCCAGCACCGGTGAGTAGACGCCAGACAAAGCATTCTCAATTTCCCCCCATTTTTGCTTTGGAACCATACCGTCCAATGCTCCTTTATTTATGATAGCCATCACAAGGCTGTCTTTAGCAACTGAGGCAAACGATCGTTGATCCCTTTTGGAGGATGGCAGCTCATCCGGTGATCGTTCCCTTTTTCCAGCCTCAAGAATTCCTTGAGTCCATTTTAAGGAATCGCTTTGTTTAGCCGACAACGTGCTTGGGTCGACTGATCCTAATTTCTTTAGGATAAACAAAGCATTTCTGCGTTCCTTGAATCTCTTTCGTGAGGGATTACCTCCTTTTGATGCCGTTACCTTGGAAAAGGTTCGACTTGTCAAATTGTTGCCACCTGTCGACCCGTCTACAGGTCGACTAATTGGGCCTAACTCTTGGTCATTGCCCAAATTTATAACTCCAGTCGATACCCGTCCACTGGGCCCTGAAGTTAGCAACCCAGTGGATGTCTTTGAATTTCTCTGCATGGTGGCCTAATATCCCACCACACTTGAAATTCGTAGTAGGTATTTATTACGATGATTTTATCCGCTATTAAAAAACACGTCCGTTCCGTTCGACGGTTGAATAATAATAATAATCTTCGCAAGATATGGGCACCACAATTTATTTTTTGCAAAATTTTGACAGTGGGATCAGTATTTTGAACGTCGTAGAAGTTCCGCTTTTAAGTGGATCCGTAATTTCTCTTCTTAACTGCATTTCCTACCAAATTCTTTAGAAGAAAATTTGTACTTATGAGCTTTACATTAAAAGTTGTAAAGTCCACAAATTAAAATTTCAAAAAATACCGAATTTAAAAATTTTTTTTTTGGAAAAAGGCACACACATTGTTTCTGTCGTAACATTTTTTATAGACCAAACTTTTTTTACTTGTTTCTTATAGAAGACCAAATCAGGATACGTTTTAAGCTTTTATCAGCCGTTTTAGTCAAGTAGTATATGAGTTCTTCTTCTCCCAAAATCGGCAATTTTTCAAAAAAAAAAAAAACATTTTGTTTTCAAAAACTTTCGTTTGAAAAAGCACCGACTACTAAGCCGATCTCTTTTCCAAAAAGCTCCATGTGTCCATTAAGTAACTGTAAAATGTTTCAACATCCTACTAGCAAACAGCTGAGAAATGTGCAAATTGCCAAAAAATAACTTTTTTTAACATATGCCCCCATTTTGAGGAATTTTGATACCAATTTTGGGAATAGTATATTCAGCAATATATCTTAATACAATTTTCCCTGCGAAAATCCATAAAAATCATAATGATATCACAATTATTATACCCTCCATCATAGGATGGGGGTATATTAACTTTGTCATTCCGTTTGTAACACATCGAAATATTGCTCTAAGACCCCATAAAGTATATATATTCTGGGTCGTGGTGAAATTCTGAGTCGATCTAAGCATGTCCGTCCGTCCGTCCGTCCGTCTGTTGAAATCACGCTAACTTCCGAACGAAACAAGCTATCGACTTGAAACTTGGCACAAGTAGTTGTTATCGATGTAGGTCGGATGGTATTGAAAATGGGCCATATCGGTCCACTTTTACGTATAGCCCCCATATAAAGGGACCCTCAGATTTGGCTTGTGGAGCCTCTAACAGAAGCATATTTCATCCGGCTGAAATTTGGTATATGGTGTTGGTATATGGCCTCTAACAACCATGCAAAAATTGGTCCACATCGGTCCATAATTATATATAGCCCCCATATAAACCGATCCCCAGATTTGGCTTGTGGAGCCTCTAAGAGAAGCATATTTCATCCGATCCGGCTGAAATTTGGTACATGGTGTTGGTAGATGGTCTCTAACAATCGTGCAAAAATTGGTCCACATCGGTCCACAATTATATATAGCCCCCATATAAACCGATCCCCAGATTTGGCTTGTGGAGCCTCTAAGAGAAGCATATTTCATCCGATCCGGCTGAAATTTGGTACATGGTGTTGGTATATGGTCTCTAACAATCATGCAAAAATTGTTCCACATCGGTCCATAATTATATATAGCCCCCATATAAACCGATCCCCAGATTTGGCTTGCGGAGCCTCAAAGAGAAGCAAATTTCATCCGATCCGGCTGAAATTTGGTACATGATGTTGGTATATGGTCTCTAATAACCATGCAAAAATTGGTCCACATCGGTCCATAATTATATATGGACCCCATATAAACCGATCTCCAGATTTGGCTTGCGAAGCCCCAAAGAGAAGCAAATTGCATCCGATCCGGCTGAAATTTGGTACTTGGTATTGTTATATGGTCTCTAATAACCATGCAAAAATTGGTCCACATCGGTTCATAATTATATATAGCCCCCATATAAGCCGATCCCCAGATTTGGCTTGCGAAGTCTCCAAGAGAAGCAAATTTCACCCAATCCGGTTGTAATTTTGAACATGGTGTTAGTATATGATCTTTAACAACCGTGCCAGAATTGGTCCATATCGGTCCATAATTATATATAGCCCCCATATAAAACGTTCTCCAGATTTGACCTCCGGAGCCTCTTGGAGGAGCAAAATTCATCCGATCCGGTTCAAATTAGGAACGTGGTGTTAGTATATGGTCGCTAACAACCATACAACAATTGGTCCAATCACTCAAAAATTGGTCCATATCGGTTCATAACCATGGTTGCCACTAGAGCCAAAATTAATCTACCAAAATTTTATTTATATAGAAAATTTTGTCAAAATTTTATTTCTATAGAAAATTTTGTCAAAATTTTATTTCTAGAGAAAATTTTGTTAAAATTTTATTTGGTTCACAATAAAATTTTCATCATTGTCAAAATTTTATTTCTATAGAAAATTTTGTTCAAATTTTATTCGGTTCATAATCATGGTTGCCACTCGAGCCAAAAATAATCTACCAAGATTTTATTTCTATAGAATATTTTGTCAAAAGTCTATTTCTATAGAAAATTTTGTTAAAATTTTATTTCTGTAGAAATTTTTATCAAAATTTTCTTTCTATAGAAAATTTTGTCAAAATTTTTATTTCTATAGAAAATTTTATTTCTATAGAAAATTTTGTTAAAATTTTATTTCTGTAGAAAATTTTGTCAAAATTTTATGTCTACTTTGTCAAACTGAATTATATACGTATTGGATCGATCTTTTTTGATTTAATATATACCACGTATGGACTTACATACAATTTAGAATATGGTGTTAGGAGGTTTTAAGATACCTTGCCATCGGCAAGCGTTACCGCAACTTAAGTAATTCGATTGTGGATGGCAGTGTTTAGAAAAAGTTTCTACGCAATCCATGATGGAGGGTACATAAGCTTCGGCCTGGCCGAACTTACGGCCGTATATACATGTTTCAAAAGTTATTAAGGTTTCAATTCCCAAAAAAATCGGAATTTTTGAAAAAAAATTGTTCCGTGGCCCACAAATTTCAAATTTTCGTATTTTTATACCCTCCACCATAGGATGGGGATATATTAACTTTGTCATTCCGTTTGTAACACATCGAAATATTGCTCTAAGACCCCATAAAGTATATATATTCTGGGTCGTGGTGAAATTCTGAGTCGATCTGAGCATGTCCGTCCGTCCGTCTGTTGAAATCACGCTAACTTCCGAACGAAACAAGCTATCGACTTGAAACTTGGCACAAGTAGTTGTTATTGATGTAGGTCGGATGGTATTGCAAATGGCCCATATCGGTCCACTTTTACGTATAGCCCCCATATAAACGGACCCCCAAATTTGGCTTGCGATTGCTCTAAGAGAAGCAAATTTCATCCGATCCGGCTGAAATTTGGTACATGGTGTTGGTATATGTTCTCTAATGACCATGCAAAAATTGGTCCACATCGACCCATAATTATATATAGCCCCCATATAAGCCGCTCCCCAGATTTGACCTCCGGAGCCTCTTAGAGGAGCAAAATTCATCCGATCCGGTTGAAATATGGTACGTGGTGTTAGTATATGATCTCCAACAATCATGAAAGAATTGGTCCATATCGGTCCATAATTATATATAGCCCCCATATAAATCGATCCCCAGATTTGTCCTCCGGAGCCTCTTGGAGGAGCAAAATTCATCCGATCCGGTTGAAATTTGGTACGTGGTGTTAGTATATGATCTCCAACAACCATGAAAGAATTGGTCCATATCGGTCCATAATTATATATAGCCCCCATATAAATCGTTCCCCAGATTTGATCTCCGGAGCCTCTTGGAGGAGGAAAATTCATCCGACCCGGTTGAAATTTGCAACGTGGTGTTAGTATAAGGCCGCTAATAACCATGCCAAAATTGGTCCGTATCGGTCTATAGTTATATAGTCGATCCCCAATCACACAAAAATTGGTCCATATCGGTTCATAATCATGGTTGCCACTCGAACCAAAAATAATCTACCAACATTTTATTGTTATAGAAAACATTGTCAAAATGTTATTTCTATAGAAAATTTTGTCACAATTTTATTTCTATAGAAAATTTTGTCAAAATTTTATTTCTATAGAAACTTTGAACTTAATTATATACGTATTTAATCGGTCTTTTTTAGTTTATAATATACCACGTATGCAGTATGTAGTATCGGCTTCAGTAGAAGTTTCTACGCAATCCATGGTGGAGGGTACATAAGCTTTGGCCTGGCCGAACTTACGGCCGTATATACTTGTTTTTTTTTTTTAATTACATAAAAATAAAGTTCTCTCAATTACCTTTCCAACGATATATTATATTTAGACCGGTGTTTAGCAAAGCTTGCGCACTAAACATCACTAACTCGTTTAGAAACATGCATTTCTGCAAATGTACACTTATATGGTGGATATACCTAAATCTGAACCGATTTAAATCAAAGTTGGCTCACTTGACGATACTATCAAATATTCTCCTTTTGCAAAATTTGAAGCAAATCAAAGAAAAAATCTAGTTTCTGAAGCCATATAAGTGCATATCGGGCGTAAAGGGTGATACGGTCAAAATTTGGTCAAGGGAAAACGCGTGTAAATCGGTGAAATCGTTTATTTAAAAAATCAAATTAAATTTCTTTGTCAAGTTCAATTAGTATAAAATTCAGGAAAAATATTCAGTTAGTCTTTCGCCGAATTGCCGGGCCTCACGCTTGACACCTGCCATCAGATTTTGTACAGCCACCTTGTCCACCTTTTTCGCCGCAGAAAGCCAGTTTGCCTTGAACTGCTGCTCGTCCTTAGCAGTTTTTTTGGTCTTCTTTAGGTTCCGCTTGACAATAGCCCAGTATTTCTCAATTGGGCGGAGCTCTGGCGTATTGGGAGGGTTCTTGTCCTTGGGAACCACCTGCACGTTGTTGGCGGCGTACCACTCCATGGCCTTTTTACCGTAATGGCAAGATGCCAAATCCGGCCAAAACAGTATGGAACAACCGTGTTTCTTCAGGAAAGGCAGCAGACGTTTATTCAAACACTCTTTCACGTAATTTTCTTGGTTGACAGTCCCGGAAGCTATGAAAATGCTGCTTTTCAAGCCACAGGTACAGATGGCTTGCCAAACCAGATATTTCTTTTCGAACTTTGACAGTTTCATGTGCTTGAAAATATCTGCTACCTTTCCCCTTCCTTTTGCCGTATAAAACTCCTGTCCCGGAAGCTGCTTGTAGCCGGCTTTGACGTAGGTTTCGTCGTCCATTACCACGCAGTCAAACTTCGTCAGCATCGTCGTGTACAGCCTCCGGGATCGCGCTTTGGCCGTCGTATTTTGTTTATCATCGCGATTTGGAGTCACTACCTTCTTGTAAGTCGATAGTCCGGCTTGTTTTTTGGCTCGATGCACGGTTGTAGACGATACACCCAGCTTATTTGCGGCATCTCGGAGAGAGAGGTTAGGGTTTCGCTTGAAACTACCGGCAACTCTCTTTGTCGTCTCAGCGGCTTCCGGTTTTCGATTTCCCCCGATCCAGACTTCCTGGCTGTCGAAAAACGTTCCCCAAACACTTTAATTATATTTGTAACGGTTGATTTGGCAACTTTTAGCGATTTTGCCAGCTTTGCGTGCGAGTAGCTCGGATTTTCGCGATGCGCGAGCAAAATTTTGATACGCTGCTCTTCTTGCTTGGACGGAATTTTGACAACTGAAGAGTGAATTCCAAAATCAAAATAGGAGCAACATTCTACACACACACCTTCAAAATGAGGGTTTTTTAAATGCAAAATTGAAAGAAATACGTCAAGTTTATACACCCTCAAAAAAAAAATTGCTTCTTTAACATATGTTCCAAACATATTTTGCAGGAAGCACATATATTATGGGATACTGCCGAAACATTAATATGTTTGTTTTATGTGAACATATTATATGTTTGGAAGCATTTTGAGCCCAAAAATATTATATGGTTGGAAGAATTTTTCCCAAAGACGATTGTGCTTATTGCCTAACATACTCATAATTTTCACTTCCACGAAATATTTTAGTTCTTGGCACCTTTTTCTGTAATACAAATAATGTTGAAGAAATTATTCACTTTTATACATTTTTTTAAATTTTACCTTTCGCCTGCACGGAGAATCGAACCGAGGACCATACAGTTTGTAAGCCAACACACTATCCACTGGACTACGTAACTGTTATAGTCACCAGTAGATAATTATCGTTATAAGTTACATTTATATAGCATAGTTTGCAGCGCCCACGAGCCCATGCAAACATAACATTATTTAACAGAAACATACATTTGTTTGCCACGTGCAGCAGTGGTTAGGGTCGTGGGTTCAATCCCTACTCCGACCGAACACTTTTTTTTTTAATTTACACATTTGTATTTATAAAGGGTGATTTGTTAAGAGCTTGATAACTTTTTTTTAAAAAAAACGCATAAAATTTGCAAAATCTCATCGGTTCTTTATTTGAAACGTTAGATTGGTCCATGACATTTACTTTTTGAAGATAATTTCATTTAAATGTTGACCGCGGCTGCGTCTTAGGTGGTCCATTCGGAAAGTCCAATTTTGGGCAACTTTTTCGAGCATTTCGGCCGGAATAGCCCGAATTTCTTCGGAAATGTTGTCTTCCAAAGCTGGAATAGTTGCTGGCTTATTTCTGTAGACTTTAGACTTGACGTAGCCCCACAAAAAATAGTCTAAAGGCGTCAAATCGCATGATCTTGGTGGCCAACTTACCGGCCCATTTCTTGAGATGAATTGTTCTCCGAAGTTTTCCCTCAAAATGGCCATAGAATCGCGAGCTGTGTGGCATGTAGCGCCATCTTGTTGAAACCACATGTCAACCAAGTTCAGTTCTTCCATTTTTGGCAACAAAAAGTTTGTTAGCATCGAACGATAGCGATCGCCATTCACCGTAACGTTGCGTCCAACAGCATCTTTGAAAAAATACGGTCCAATGATTCCACCAGCGTACAAACCACACCAAACAGTGCATTTTTCGGGATGCATGGGCAGTTCTTGAACGGCTTCTGGTTGCTCTTCACTCCAAATGCGGCAATTTTGCTTATTTACGTAGCCATTCAACCAGAAATGAGCCTCATCGCTGAACAAAATTTGTCGATAAAAAAGCGGATTTTCTGCCAACTTTTCTAGGGCCCATTCACTGAAAATTCGACGTTGTGGCAGATCGTAAGTCTATTCATGATGAAATGTCAAAGCATACTGAGCATCTTTCTCTTTGACACCATGTCTGAAATCCCACGTGATCTGTCAAATACTAATGCATGAAAATCCTAACCTCAAAAGAATCACCCTTTACTTAAATTTTTATAATGAAGCTTCGAAATGTGGGTTATTAAAGATTTATAGTCAGTAACAGTGCTTGATATAAACGAAATTGACTGATTTTTGGATAAAATATTATTTTTTTTTTTTGCAAAAATAACAATTTTGTAACAAAAAACTAGCGTAAACAGTTTTTTACTAGCATTTAACACCATCGCTCTAAAATGCCTTTTATTTTTCTTTAATAATTCATTTTAAAGAAAATAAACTTTTTAAATTGTTTTAGCTGCAAAACTCGAACTTAATGTCCGCTTTTATATTTGAAGGTGTCCGTCAACTCCTCGTGGACTACTTATTAATAAAGAGGAACTAATCTTTGTTTTTATACATTTTACTGTGTAATTTTTCACTATTTCCTCCTTATTTCATTTTACTGTCCCAACTCTAAAGAGAGTATAGTGCCCTTTCGTTATTTTTATTAAGACCCTGATTTCTTTTAACGAACCAAGAAAAAAATTGTGCCCATAATGCCAAAATGATAAACAAAACACATGTCCACACATACATAAAATGCTGCTCTCAAGGCGAAAACATATGCAGTTTGTTTTTCAAATGTCTATTCTCTTGGTTCCGAATGTCTATTCTCTTTATTCAAATTAAATAATATTTAGACTTAAGAATATCAAATTTTTGGCCTTATCATAAAACAGTTTTCCGAAACAACATACAAGCGGTTTCACAGAAATTGTTCCCTTTTGATTCTTTCGCTGTGTTATGTGATATCTTTCGTCAACTCTCCCGGTTTCCATCTCTATTTCTTTCTCTATACTCTCTCTCTCTCTCTGTTGCTTTGAATAAAATATCACAACATACGTATGTTTAATTGAAATTTGTAAATTTATATATGTTTGCATTCACACATATGATTTTTATGGAACATTCATGCCCCAAACATAATATATTCTAACTTATTAATATAGATGTCCCAAACATTTAGTGTTAGTTTAGGAACATTACATGTTTGCACTTAAATATATTGTGTTTTAAAATTGTGCCCGAAACACATTTCGTTTATATCGGAACATATGAAAAACATATTTTTCTAACAGTGTATTGACCAAATTTTGACCGTATCACCCTTTAGTCACATTCAGACCCAATTCTACTTTTATTTCGCTGCAGCTCATATTTTCATTGGTCAATGGTCAACATTGATCAATGAACGGTTGGAATGCGCCCACTGCGTTTAGCAAAACCATAGTTTGTGGGATTTAAAAAAAAATTGCTAATCGTATTGCGGTGTCGATTTGTCCTCCATTTCAACAGCCGTTGCACTGAATTTGCGTCACTTCTTTAGGTGTGAACCGAATTCAATGTTTTGGATGAAAATTTAAAAAATTCTGTGATATTTTGTCAAATAAATAATTTTTATATTTATACCCTAAACCACTAATAAGTTTGATCGGCCAAAAAATGTGCCTACCAGAAATATTGATTTCAGACCCCATAATATATACCGATCGACTCAGAATCACCTCCTGAGTCGATCTAGCGCTTGGTGTCCGTCCGTCCGTCTGTCCAAGTATTTGTTGTTCACAGGATTCCGGTCGCAATTATTAACCGATTTGGATGAAATTTGGTGCAGGGAGTTTTTTGGGCACAAGGACGAACGCTATTTGGAAGAAATCAAATTTAGATATAGCTCCCATAATGGGGTCACGTTGCGCGTTTTATCCAACGGATCGTCACCAAATTTGGCAAAATGTAATCTTTACCATCGACCTTCAAGTCTGCAAAATTTCATCCAAATCGGTTAAGATTTAGATATAGCTCTCATATATATGTATCGCCCGATTTTCCCAAATTTGTTCACAAAACCTTTATTTATCAACCGATCTTACTCAAAGTCGGCTAAATATAATCTTCTATAGCACTAACTATATGTGCAAAAAATCATCGAAATCGGTTCAGATTTAGCTATAGCTCCCATATATATGAACCGCCCGATTTGTCTAAATTTGGCCATAAAACCCTTATTTATCAACCGATCTTACCCAAATTTGGCTAAATGTAGTCTTCTATAGCACTAACTATATGTCATCGTAAATCATCGAAATCGGTTCAGATTTAGATATAGGTCCCATATATATGTATAGCCCGATTTTCCCAAATTTGGCCATAGAACCCTTATTTATTAACCGATCTTACTAAAAGTTGGCTAGATCCAGTCCTCTATAGTACTAACTATATGTGCAAAATTTCATCGAAATCGGTTCAAATTTAGATATAGCTTCCATATATGTATCGCCCGATTTTGAAAAATTCGCCTTTATATTATAACCTTATGTTTTACCATACAGGCCTCATTTCGTAAATGATCTTACTCAAATCTTGCACAAGGTAACCTTTTGTGGTATTAACCAAACCCGCAAAATATTATGCAAATTGGTTCAGATTTAGATATAGCTTCCATATATATGCATCGCTCGATTTTCCCAAATTTGGCCATAGTACTCTTATTTATTAACCAATGTTACTCAAATTTCAAATTTTGATGTACTAGCCGATCGTACTTATACGCACTTGTAGCTCTTACATAAGAATATTGCTCGATTTTTACAAATTTGTATTTATTACCCACACTAATTTAACGATTTTCTCATTTTTAATAATGGGCTCACCATTAGTGGCATACTAGCTCCGTATGCGCAATATCAACACAGCCAGTGTTGCTAGAAGTAGGGGAAATTCCCTATATGTAGGGTTTTTCTAATATTTAGCGTCTTGTAGGGACGTAGGGCCACAATGTAGGACATTTTCACTCAACACAATTTGTAATAATTTTTACATTTTGGTGGCTCTAGAGCAGGAAATTAGAAGCCGGCAAGGCTTGATCTTTAACAATGTGTGGTAAACTTTATTCCTGTAGAAAATTTTGTCAACATTTTATTTCTATAGAATATTTTGTCAAAATTGTATTTCTATAGAATTTTTTTTCAAAATATTATTTCTATAAAAAATTTTCTCAAAATTTTATTTCTGTGGAATTTTTTCTCAAAATGTTATTTATTTTATTTTTATTTATTTTTATTTTTATTTACGACAATACAATAAGCCAGAAAGGCCAATAATAGCGCATTGCCTCTATAACTAATTAATTATATAAAATCTAAAGTAAATTTATCATTTAATTAAATAACAATATGAATGCATTTGTAGAAAAAGTGTAGAATATATAAGTGCAAACCAAATAAGCAAAAATAAAGCAAATAATAACAAGTATATACAGCAGTAAGTTCGGCCGGGCCGAATCTTAAATACCCACCACCATGAACCAAATATTAGGGTTTCCTTTGAAATGTCAGGAGGGCTTGAGGACTTGAGGACACTTCCCGAAGGAATCGTTAACATCTCTTGTAAGTGTGCAAGAAAATTATAAAATAACGTCTTGATTTAATCTTAAATCTGTAGAAGTAAATTTTACATTGAGTTTCAAGCAATTTTCATGATCAGTGCGCCTTCTACACCCTCAAGAAGTGAAGTCGGTCTATATGGAGGCATTACCAAATGGACCGATAAAAACTTAATCCGTTACACGTTTTTGTGAGCCTAAAATACCAGAATATTTACAATTTCAGGCAAATCTGATAAAAACTACGGTTTCTAGAAACCCAAGGAGTTAAATCGGGATATCGTTCTTATGGGGGCTATACTAAAATATGGACCGATACTCACCGTTTTCGGCACACCTCTTTATGACCCGAAAATACCTCTAGATTTCCAATTTCAGGCAAATAGGATAAACACTTCGGATTCTAGAAGCTCAAGAAGTAAAATCGGGAAATCGGTCTATATGGGGGCTATACCAAAATATGGACCGATACTCACCATTTTCGGCACACCTCGTTATGGTCCTAAAATACCTCTAGATTTCTAATTTCAGACAAATTGGATAAAAGCTACGGTTTCTATAAGCCCAAGACCCCACATCGGGACGTCTTTTTATATGGGGACCATACCAAAACATGGACCGATACTAACAATTTTTAGCACACATATTTGTGGTCCTACAATACCTCTAGATTTCCAATTTCAGGTAAATTGATTAAAAACTGCGGTTTCTATAAGCCCAAGAAGTAAAATCGGGAGATGGGTCTATATGGGGGCTATACCAAAATATGGACCGATACTCACAATTTTTGGCACACGTATTTGTGGTCCTACAGTACCTCTAGATTTCCAATTTCAGGTAAATTGAATAAAAACTGCGGTTTCTATAAGCCCAAGAAGTAAAATCGGGAGATGGGTCTATATGGGGGCTATACCAAAATATGGACCGATACTCACAATTTTTGGCACACATATTTGTGATCCTACAGCACCTCTAGATTTCCAATTTCAGGTAAATTGAATAAAAATTGCGGTTTCTATAAGCCCAAGAAATAAAATCGGGAGATCGGTCTATATGGGGGCTATACCAAAACATGGACCGATACTCACCATTTTTGGCACACCTCTTTATGGTCATAAAATACCTCTAGATTTCAAATTTCAAGCAAATTGGATAAAAACTACGATTTCTATAAGCCCAAGACCCCAAATCGGGAGGTCGGTTTATATGGGGACTATATCAAAACCTGGACCGATATAGCCCATCTTCGAACTTGACCTGCCTGCAGACAAAAGACGAGTTTGTGCAAAATTTCAGCACGATTGCTTCATTATTGAAGACTGTAGCGTGATTACAACAGACAGACAGACAGACAGACAGACAGACAGACAGACGGACAGACGGACATTGTTATATCGTCTTAGAATTTCTCCCTGATCAAGAATATATATACTTTATATAGTCGGAAATCGATATTTCGATGTGTTACAAACGGAATGACAAACTTATTATACCCCCGTCACCATTCTATGGTGGTGGGTATAAAAATAAAAAATAACAAGTATATACAGCAGTAAGTTCGGCCGGGCCGAATCTTAAATACCCACCACCATGAACCAAATATTAGGGTTTCCTTTGAAATGTCAGGAGGGCTTGAGGACTTGAGGACACTTCCCGAAGGAATCGTTAACATCTCTTGTAAGTGTGCAAGAAAATTATAAAATAACGTCTTGATTTAATCTTAAATCTGTAGAAGTAAATTTTACATTGAGTTTCAAGCAATTTTCATGATCAGTGCGCCTTCTACACCCTCAAGAAGTGAAGTCGGTCTATATGGAGGCATTACCAAATGGACCGATAAAAACTTAATCCGTTACACGTTTTTGTGAGCCTAAAATACCAGAATATTTACAATTTCAGGCAAATCTGATAAAAACTACGGTTTCTAGAAACCCAAGGAGTTAAATCGGGATATCGTTCTTATGGGGGCTATACTAAAATATGGACCGATACTCACCGTTTTCGGCACACCTCTTTATGACCCGAAAATACCTCTAGATTTCCAATTTCAGGCAAATAGGATAAACACTTCGGATTCTAGAAGCTCAAGAAGTAAAATCGGGAAATCGGTCTATATGGGGGCTATACCAAAATATGGACCGATACTCACCATTTTCGGCACACCTCGTTATGGTCCTAAAATACCTCTAGATTTCTAATTTCAGACAAATTGGATAAAAGCTACGGTTTCTATAAGCCCAAGACCCCACATCGGGACGTCTTTTTATATGGGGACCATACCAAAACATGGACCGATACTAACAATTTTTAGCACACATATTTGTGGTCCTACAATACCTCTAGATTTCCAATTTCAGGTAAATTGATTAAAAACTGCGGTTTCTATAAGCCCAAGAAGTAAAATCGGGAGATGGGTCTATATGGGGGCTATACCAAAATATGGACCGATACTCACAATTTTTGGCACACGTATTTGTGGTCCTACAGTACCTCTAGATTTCCAATTTCAGGTAAATTGAATAAAAACTGCGGTTTCTATAAGCCCAAGAAGTAAAATCGGGAGATGGGTCTATATGGGGGCTATACCAAAATATGGACCGATACTCACAATTTTTGGCACACATATTTGTGATCCTACAGCACCTCTAGATTTCCAATTTCAGGTAAATTGAATAAAAATTGCGGTTTCTATAAGCCCAAGAAATAAAATCGGGAGATCGGTCTATATGGGGGCTATACCAAAACATGGACCGATACTCACCATTTTTGGCACACCTCTTTATGGTCATAAAATACCTCTAGATTTCAAATTTCAAGCAAATTGGATAAAAACTACGATTTCTATAAGCCCAAGACCCCAAATCGGGAGGTCGGTTTATATGGGGACTATATCAAAACCTGGACCGATATAGCCCATCTTCGAACTTGACCTGCCTGCAGACAAAAGACGAGTTTGTGCAAAATTTCAGCACGATTGCTTCATTATTGAAGACTGTAGCGTGATTACAACAGACAGACAGACAGACAGACAGACAGACAGACAGACGGACAGACGGACATTGTTATATCGTCTTAGAATTTCTCCCTGATCAAGAATATATATACTTTATATAGTCGGAAATCGATATTTCGATGTGTTACAAACGGAATGACAAACTTATTATACCCCCGTCACCATTCTATGGTGGTGGGTATAAAAATATGGCTAAAGGTTATTTCTGTGGAATTTTTTCTCAAAATTTTATTTCTATAGAAAAATTTCTCACAAAAATTTGTTTATAGAAACTTTTTCCAAAATTTTATTTTTATAGAGATTTAATAAAAAAGATTACTAATTTGGGTAGAATTCTACCAACTGTGGCAACCGTGGCGGTAATACAAATTTATATTCTAGCCCAGAAAAAAAAGCGTCGCCAAAAAAGTAATGAAAATGTTCTTTTTGGATCCGGAAGTGGCGCAAAATTGACGCAGAAGCGATGAATTTAACATGGGTTTGTCATAGGACGGAAGTCCTTCATTTCAACAGCCATTGCACTGAATTTGCATTATTTTTTTAGGTGTGATCCGAGTTCAATGGTTTGGATGTAAATTAAAAAATTCTGTGATATTTTATCAAATAACTAATTTTTATAATATTTTTATAATTTTTAATGGATTCTAACGCTTGTCGGAAACGTGTGACCTCAAATATTTTCAAAAATTCACATTTTTTCAGATTGGATTTAGCATTTTTTTCGACAAAATTTAAATGATTTGTACCATTTTATGAATTCTTACTCTGTTTTTAGCCTGTTTGTAACAAAAAAAGTTAAAATTACCTATTAAAAATATGAAAAAACCATGTTATAAAAAATTAAATTAAAAGAACTTCCTGGGTAGTTAAAATAAAGAACATCATTGGGAGTGCATCTTCTGGAAGTGCTTTTAAATCTGTGCCGTTGGAAGAACTATTTTTTTCCAAATTTTTTTGCTGGGAGGTTATATAACATACGTTGCATATTCATGTTTTAAGATAATAAAGTACTTAGAACCATTTTTGTTTTGTAAAATTTTTTAAATTTAACGAAAAATGTAGTAGGGAAAATTGTTTGGGAATGTATGGGAAAGTAGGGAACTTTTTTTGTCCTTGTAGGGTAAACCGAACATTTTCACTGGCAACATTGACTATGAGCTTTAGTCAGATTGGCACAAAGCACCCATAGACATGTACCCCTTAATTTTCTTAAATATGCAACTGCGGTTTATCTCCCAGACCTATATGTTACCCCACAAATGCTTATGATTACTAATTCTGTAATGGTGGTTTAGGGTATGATATAGTCGGCCCCGCCCGACTTTCTACATTACTTACTTGTTTTTTTTTATAATTTTTAATGGATTTTAACGCTTGTTGGAAACGTTTGACCTGAAATATTTTCAAAAATTCACAATTTTTTCAGATTGTATTTAGCATTTTTTTCCACAAAATTTAAATGATTTGTAACATTTTATGAATTCTTACTCTGTTTTTAACCCATTTGAAACATAAAAGGTAAAATTACCCATTAAAAGTATGAAAAAACCAAGTTATAAAAAATTGAATTAAAAGAACTTCCTGGTTAGTTAAAATAAAGAACATCATTGGGAGTGCATCTTCTGGAAGTGCTTTTAAAGTTGTGCCTTCGGAAGAACTTCCAAATTTTTTTGCTGGGTTGTGCACTCTTCAGGGAAAAAATATAAATGATGTACAACGCACATATAACTGTTTTTATTGAACTTCTAACTTTCATTAAAAAATTTCATATAACGGTACATAGAATTGGTGTATAGCGACAAAATCGCTAATGATAATCATAGCATAGAGGGTGATAAACATCGTTAAAAAGATACATTTTAAGTACCGTTATTTTCATCAAAAAGAGAAATGAAACAATTTTTGCACATATATTTATTTCACAGTAGAGGTGTGCACGTGAGTAATAGTTTACTCACGCTCACTAAGGCACGATATTTTTTGGTACGACTCACGCTCACACTCACGAAAAGAAAATTTGTACTCACGCACACTCACGCACGAAAACGTCGTGACTCACGAAAAATACCTTGACTCATTATTAAAATCGAGAGTGTTTTTAAACTGTTAACATCCCAGGTGTCACTAAAATTGTAATTGAATTTAACTCTTAAGCGTTTTATGTTGGTGAGCAGGAATATTTTCGTGAGTGTAATTCGTTACTCAGGCGCACTCACGAAGATATTATTTTCGTGACTCACGCTCACGCACACTCACGCTGTTGTCGTGAGCGTGGCTCACGCACGAATCACGAAAATGTTCGTGAGTCACGACAATTTCGTGTCACGTGCACACCTCTATTTTACAGAGGTACTATCTTGTCATTATAGCACCAAAATATTTCCAATTAAAAAGTTAATTGATGTTGAAAATTTTTTTCAATTAATAAATTAATTGATACAATTAAATTTTTAATAAAGATAGAAACATTAAGTTAATTAAGTCAATGATTGAAAATTTTAAATATTTTAATTAATTGATACAATCAACTTTTTAATCAAATTCTGAAGACTAAGTCAGTTAAAAAAGTGATGAAAATGTTTTACATTTTTAATAAAAATGTATTTCAAACACAGTTACTAACGCTAAATTTAACATATTTTTGTTGGAAAAAAATTATTTGCTTTTAGTTAAATTTTATTATTTTTATGGAAATTTTCCACAGCTTAATGAAATCTTACTTTTTTTAAGTATGTCTCAACAATTTTTTGAACTAAACGTGAGTATAAAGTTCAATGACCGTACACATAAGTTCAATATGAACTAAAACAAATGAACATTTTCGTACGATTCCCAAAAATAGTAAGAATGAACTACTCTATGGTTAAAATGGTCATGAGGTCTATGAGATGATGTAATTTCGTGAACTGCAGTTAAAAAGTACAGCAGGGTATTAAAAGTTCCTGGTTTTAACAACGCTTTGTGGAAATCTCAAAATGTGGAGTAAAATTTAGTTCAATTTTCGTGCCTGGTCGTCATTCTTCTATAAAACAGTTCACTGTTTTTTGGAGAACAAGCAATTGTTAATCCAAATAAAAACTCTAAGCCAATTCAGAAAGTAATTGAAAATAGTTACCTTTTTTTAATTAAAAAGTTAATTGAGTTTTGCAATCAACATCAATTAAATTTTTAATTGAATCAATTAAAAAATTAATTGAAATTTGCTAATGAAATCAATTATTTTTTTAATCAAGAATTTTTTTATAGGTCCAATTATAACTGTGATTGATACTATCATTTTCGTGATTGAAGACATTTCAATTAAAAAATTAATTGGATCAATTAATTTCGTGATTGAATCAGAAATTTTTTTTTGTGTGTAAGCTAAGCATAGAATCGGACAGCACTCATCGATAAGTTCACAAACTGTGATGTCGAATTGCACTGAATTGTCTAAGGGCGTTTTCGTTTCGCAAAAAATATGTTGCCTTGGAATTACACTATTTTTGCCCTTATTGAATTTTCGCCGAAAAGATAGTGTCATTCCAAAGTTATTGTTAATTCATAATTTTGTGAGGGATACAGGATCCAACATCTATGTTAGTGTCCTTCATATTTTGCAATCAATTTCGTGAATGTTCCAAATTTTTCCCAATCGAAATCGCCATGAGTGAGCTTCAAATAACGGGGACGTCACTGTACCCTAACCAATAATAATTCGAAAATTTATGTATTCGATTTGTTATAAACGAAATGACAAAGTTAGTATGTTAAATCATCTGCCTCTTTAAATTATATGGTATTTATTTAAATCACATTTGTCACAAGTCACATTTTGATTGGTATCAAAATTTTATCTAGCCTTATGGAATGTGCTGCTTTAAATTTAGATTGTTGACCACATAAAAATATATTAATAAAATTAAAAATATTTATGTTCGACAATTTGTTTTTCGATTTACATCTCCATTTATAGTTGTTAGCGGTAATTTGTACTGAACATTTCATGGTTTCACTGCAACTAGACCGCATCTTTGGTCCAGTGAGTGTAAATGAAATTAATTGTTAATAAGGTAAATTAAGCTCAGTGTCATAATTTGTCAAAAACATAAAGCCACAAATATCCAATAAACATTTTTGGTTGAATTATTTTATGAATTTCACGTTTAGAATTTATTTCGTAAACCAAAAACACAAAATAATGAGTCTCAATGTTTATGATTCACATGCCCGACTAATTGCACTTAGCCAATCAGGCGATGTTGTAAATTTTAAATAATTAAACGAATTGAAGCAGTTGGTATGGGACATTCCGTAAAAAAATTCTTGTGTTCTTTTACAGGGTAGCCGATAATTCAAATAATCACATTTTTTTCTGTGACGAATAACCCGGCCAGAATAGAAACCTAGGCCCCATATATATTTTTCCTTTCACCATCAGAGGCCAAAATTTCACTCCGATTTACTTGAAATTTTGCACAGAGAGTACAATTACGATTCTACCTTTGCATATGGTAAAAATGGTACCGATTTAGATATAGTTCCCATATATATATATATATATATATTAATCGCTCGATTTAGACTCATATGACCAACGGATGTGTAAATTTCACTCCGATTTATTTGAAATTAGGCACAGAATTGACCTAGTATGAAAGATTTTGCTGCATAGGATACGCAATTTACATAATATCAAGGAAAAAATTCTTTAAAATGATGAAATGTTAAGTTTATAAGGGAGCCACCGTGGTGCAATGGTTAGCATGCCCGCCTTGCATACACAAGGTCGTGGGTTCGATTCCTGCTTCGACCGAACACCAAAAAGTTTTTCAGCGGTGGATTATCCCACCTCAGTAATGCTGGTGACATTTCTGAGGGTTTCAAAGCTTCTCTAAGTGGTTTCACTGTAATGCGAAACGCTGTTCGGACTCGGCTATAAAAAGGAGGTCCCTTGTCATTGAGCTTAACATGGAATCGGGCAGCACTCAGTGATAAGAGAGAAGTTCACCAATGTGGTATCACAATGGACTGAATAGTCTAAGTGAGCCTGATACATCGGGCTGCCACCTAACCTAACCTAACCTTAAGTTTATAATCTTTGCTTAAAACATTTTTTCCCTTAAATTTAGGGCTTGAATCTTGGAAATTTGTGTCCCTCCGTTCAAGTTGTACATCTTTGAACTAAGGAAAAATTTCCTTAAAGTAAAGTAAAGATAATTGAGAATAACAAGATTAAGCCTTGTGCTCTTATAAAGAGAAAACAAATGTCAAGGAGTTTTTAAAAAAAAATTGGTTTATTTGTCAATTTTTTCCAAGGCAGCTCTGCCCAGGAATAAATAAAAACAGCAATATTCACATAAAACCATAGTAAATATTCACTTTAACATAAACATACGTCTTATTTTAATTTTCTATAATCGTTTTGGTATTGCTTTTATGGGTTTTAATTCAGAAATTTATGAAAAACACAAATGTTATTATATTTCCCGACGCAAACGGCAGTACATTTGAGAGACACGTCGACTTCATTATATTTTGTTGGCAGAGTCCTCTGGTGCTTCAGTTTTGCAATGATAAGACTGCGTCTTCTTCTAATTTGTCTATGGTAAAGTAAATTATGTTGTTGCCATATCCAATAAAAATCATCCCTGATTAGGTTGGAAATAATCCCAGTGAAACGTTGGTTGAAAATAATGGAATAATTCAATATTTGTTTTATGCGCATTATAAATAACCTTGAAAGCCATGAAAAAATACAGACAGAAAAAGTTAATAATCAGAAAAAGGTCGATAAACTAAATAATATTGTAAAAATGTTTTTGGTTTAAAAAGATCGTCGTTAAATTTACTGATATATTGAATCTTTAGATTCAAATATAGGCTAAGACTTATTTTGAAGATTTTGCACGTTTGGTTTAAAATTTATTTGGAATTAGGAAATATTTTTTTTAGTGTATGCATGCCAAATTTAGACAAAATATATATAGTTCCCATACATATCTTTCACCCGATTAAGACTCATATAACCACCGGAGGTCAAAGTTTCACTACGAAAATTTGGAAATTTTGCACAGAGAGTACAATTAACGTTTTAGCTAAATATGGTCAAAATGGCCTCAGATTCTTCCGATTTGGATACATATGATCCAAATCGACGACTGTAAAATCCGATTTTAATTTTAAGTCTACAGAGTTTAAGTCTTTTTTCGGAAGATCCAAGTGTAATTTATTTTGGGTTTAGTGAATTACTTAAATTTGTTCTGATAATTGGTTGATACACTCAGAAAATTGAACGCCGTAAATACAAGTAAATTCCATAATATTGAATAGTTCAAAATTTTACTCACAGATAGTTAAATTTAACTATTGATGAACAAAATTCACTCAGTGGAAATAAATTGAACTTACGGCCATTACCAGCAAAATGGTTAAGAACTCCCAACGAGTTCGTAAATAGACTGAAGAAAATATAATAATAGGGAATACGTATTTTCTCGAACGTATGAAGAAGTTTCTCAGATTTACTGAACTTTTATTGTGCAATATTACGATGTCTAGTTGGACACAAAATTTCCATTTTTACTATAAATAAACTAACGATGAATGTTTGTCCTCCGTCCGGACAAAAGGTAAAATTTTATAAAATGATAATAAACAAGTATATACGGCCGTAAGTTCGGCCAGGCCGAATCTTATGTACCCTCCACCATGGATTGCGTAGAAACTTCTACGAAAGACTGTCATCCACAATCGAATTACTTAAGTTGCGGTAACGCTTGCCGATGGCATGGTATCTTAAAACCTCCTAACGCCATCTTCTAAATTGTATGTAAGTCCATACACCCTCAAAAAAAATCGCTTCTCTAACATATGTTCCAAACATATTTTGCAGGAAGCACATATATTACTGGATACCGCCGAAACATTAATATGTTTGTTTTATGTGAGCATATTATATGTTTGGAAGCATTTTGAGTCCAAAAATAGTATATGCTTGGAAGAATTCCCCAAAGAAGATTGTGTTTATTCCCTCACATATTTTTAACTTCCACGAAATTTTTGAGTTCTTCGCATCTTTTTCTGTAATACAAATACGCTGTTTATACCCTTCACCACTACTGTGGTACAGGGTATAATAAGTTTGTGCATTTGTATGTAACGCCAAAAAGGAGTAATCATAGACCAACCTTTTAGTATACGGATCGGCTTAGAATTAAATACTGAGTCGATTTAGCGATGTCCGTCTGTCCGTCTGTCTGTCCGTCTGTCTGTCCGTCTGTCTGTCTGTCTGTCTGTCTGTCTGTCTGTTGATGTATTTTTGTGTGCAAAGTACAGCTCGCAGTTTTAGTCCGATTGTCCTAAAATTTGGTATAGGGTCCTGTTTCGGCTCAAAGACGATCCCTATTGATTTTGGAAAAAATCGGTTCAGATTTAGATATAGCTGCCACATATATTTTTCGCCGATCTGGTCATAATTGGCGTGTATATCAACCGATCTTCCTCAAATTCCGTACATCCGAATATTTTATGGGTCTCGAAAAACTTGCAAAATACCAGCCAAATCGGTTCAGATTTAGATATAGCTCTCATATATAGCTTTCGCCCGATTTACACTCATTTGCCCAAAGAGGCCAATTTTTAACTCCGATTTGGTTGAAATTTTGCACAGGGAGTAGAATTAGCATTGTAACTATGCGTGCCAAATTTGGTTGAAATCGGTTCAGATTTGGATATATCTCCCATTTATAGCTTTCGCCCGATTTACACTCATATGACCACAGAGGCCAATTTTTAACTCCGATTTAGTTGAAATTTTGCACAGGGAGTAGAATTAGCATTGAAACTATGCGTGCCAAATTTGGTTGAAATCGGTTCAGATTTGGATATATCTCCCATATATAGCTTTCGCCCGATTTACACTCATATGACCACAGAGGCCAATTTTTTGCTCCGATTTAGTTGAAATTTTGCACAGGGAGTAGAATTAGCATTGTAGCTATGCGTGCCAAATTTGGTTGAAATCGGTTCAGATTTAGATATATCTCCCATATATAGCTTTCGGCCGATTTACACTCATATGACCACAGAGGCCAATTTTTAACTCCGATTTAGTTGAAATTTTGCACAGAGAGTAGAATTAGCATTGTTGCTATGCGTGCCAAATTTGGTTGAAATCGGTTCAGATTTAGATATAGCTCCCATATATATGTTTTTCTGATTTCGACAAAAATGGTCAAAATACCAACAATTTCCTTGTAAAATCGCCACTGCTTAGTCGCAAAGTTGTAAAATGACTCTAATTTTCCTAAACTTCTAATACATATATATCGAGCGATAAATCATAAATAAACTTTTGCAAAGTTTCCTTAAAATTGCTTCAGATTTAAATGTTTCCCATATTTTTTTACTAACATTGTGTTCCACCCTAGTGCATTAGCCGACTTAAATTTTGAGTCTATAGATTTTGTAGAAGTCTATCAAATTCTTCCAGATCGAGTAATATTTAAATGTATGTATTTGGGACAAACCTTTATATATAGCCCCAAACACATTTGACGGATGTGATATGGTATCGAAAATTTAGATCTACAAAGTGGTGCAGGGTATAATATAGTCGGCCCCGCCCGACTAGTGGCAACCATGATTATGAACCGATATGGACCAATTTTTGTGTGATTGGACCAATTTTGGTATGGTTGTTAGCGACCATATACTAACACCACGTTCATAATTTGAACCGGATCGGATGAATTTTGCTCCTCCAAGAGGCTCCGGAGGTACAATCTGGGGATCGGTTTATATGGGGGCTATATATAATTATGAACCGATGTGGACCAATTTTTGCATGGTTGTTAGAGACCATATACCAACATCATGTACCAAATTTCAGCCGGATCGGATGAAATTTGCTTCTCTTTGAGGCTCCGCAAGCCAAATCTGGGGATCGGTTTATATGGGGGTTATATATAATTATGGACCGATGTGGACCAATTTTTGCATGGTTGTTAGAGACCATATACCAACACCATGAACCAAATTTCAGCCGGATCCGATGAAATTTGCTTCTCTAAGAGGCCTCGCAAGCCAAATCGGTGGATCGGTTTATATGGGGGCTATATATAATTATGAACCGATGTGGACCAATTTTTGCATGGTTATTAGAGACCATATAGTAACACCATGTACCAAATTTCAGCCGGATCAGATGAAATTTGCTTCTCTTAGAGGCCTCGCAAGCCAAATTTGGGGGTCCGTTTATATGGGGGCTATACGTAAAAGTGGACCGAAATGGCCCATTTGCAATACCATCCGACCTACATCAATAACAACTACTTGTGCCAAGTTTCAAGTCGATAGCTTGTTTCGTTCGGAATTTAGCGTGATTTCATCAAACGGACGGACATGCTCAGATCGACTCAGAATTTCACCACGACCCAGAATATATATACTTTATGGGGTGTTGGAGCAATATTTCGATGTGTTACAAACGGAATGACAAAGTTAATATACCCCCCATCCTATGAGGTTAAAGTTAAAACAAATTACTAACCTATAGGAAAATGTTGAACTTACTATGGGTACATGCTTCTTTAGCGACATACGAAGTTCAATATTAGTCCTTGTTAGTTAAAAATAACTCGCTAATGGTTTCATTCTTCTCTGAGTGTAGCTGTAAGTAGAGAATGCTGATGAGGAATGTGGTAATTCCGAAACGGCCGTCCATCTAATTATCTTGCAGTCTACAGGGCTTTGCCCAACTAATTTTGACAAACTCTTGTAGTTTAGTCAACGCATGGTTTTAAGCTGAAATCAAAACAACAATAATGATTGAAGAATAAACCAACAATAACAAACAAAAAAATTGTGTGGAAGTCTAAAAGTTTATGTCCATATCGCTTCAGATTTAAATACATATGGGAACATAAACATTTATATATAGCACCCAAAAAATATGAAGAATTTGAAATGGTATCGAAAATGTGGTGCATGGTACAATCTAGTCGGCGCCGCCAGTCTTTAGAGTTGATGGCCAATCGAAGGTGAACATTTTCAGCTGACCTCTTTGGCGAGTTAACCCGATCATTTGTTTGTTCAATTTTACAGGTTGTGTTGTCATTGTACACACAAACAAATATTTTTTGTCTTCAATCACGAAATTAATTGATCCAATTAATTTTTAATTGAAATGTCTACAATCACAGAAATGATAATATCAGTTAATAAACTAATTGATTCAATTAAAAAATTAATTCTATTAATTATTGTGATTGATTTTTGTTTCAGTTAAAAAATTTGTTAAATCAATTAAATTTTTAATTGAATATTTTTACAAACTCAATTAAGACTTTCATTAGAAAAATGTTCGTGAATTGTTTTTCTGTGTAACACTTAATGCAACTACACTATATTAAAGTAGCACTATTGAGAAAGTTAAGAAATTTGAAATTTATTACAAATGTCTCATACATTGCCACCATAATATCCATAAATTTGAAAACATAAATACACACAAACATATGAATTTAATTAATTGTATCAGCTAATTACAATAGCTGAATGTCAAAATAGACACAGTTGTTTATAAATCATAATTTATTGTATTTGCATGGGAAAACGTCTAGTACATGGATGGAATGCAAATTTATTTACGTGCATACACAACTACACTGAGAATATTTTTGGAAAATGACGACTATGTTGATAGGGTTCTTTTTTAAAATGTAATACAAATTTTGTCACACACATACACACTATTCCAAGACTTTCAATATGAAGAAATTTGTGTAGAGTAATCTTTAATAATCCTGTATAAAATAATATTTTTTCGCTTGTATTGGATTTAGAATACATTTTGTATTGAGATAATTTATTGCTGACATTAAATTTCATGTAGTTCTTCGTAAAGGTTTAAAGTGATTTAAATACCTGTTTTTGGTGAGATTTGCAGAATATTGATCCCTTGGGCCTTTACATATCTCTATATCGCGACCTTAGAATGACAAGGTTCTAAGTGAATAGGGATTTAGTGTACACTTAGAACCTTGTCATTCTAAGGTCGCGATATGTTAATATTATAAAACATTAGATTGCACCAATTAAAAACAAGTAAGTAAAGTAGAATGTCGGGCGGGCCGACTATATCATACCCTAAACCACCTTTACTGAATTAGTAATCATAAGCATTTGTGGGGTAACATTGATATAGGTCTGGGAGAAAAACGGCGGATGCATATTTAAGAAAATTAAGGTGTACGTGTTTATGAGTGCTTTGTCTCAATCTGACTATAGGTCATAGTCAGTATTTCCAGGGAAAATGTTCGGTGTACCCAACAAGAACAAAAAAAGTTCCCTACTTTCTCATACATTCCTAAACAATTTTCTCTACAATATTTTTGTTCTAATTACTTTATTATCTTAAAACATGAAAATGCAACGTATATAACCTAGAAAATAAATTTGTATTACCACCACGGTTGCCACAGTTGGTAGAATTCTACAAAAAAAAAATTCTGTGGGAATACAATTTTGACAAAAATTTTCTATAGAAATAAAATGCTGACAAAATTTTCTACAGGAATAAAGTTTTGACAAAAAATTGTATAGAAATATTTGTTTGGTAGATTTGTGGTAATTTGTGGTAATCTTCAAATTTTGTTAGATTTTTTTTGGCACGAGTGGTAACTGTTGTTACCACACATTGTTAAAAATCAAGCCTTGCCGGCTTCTAATTTCCTCCTCTAGAGACAACAAAATGTAAAAATTATTACAAATTGTGTTGAGTGAAAATGTCCCTACATTGTGGCCCTACGTCCCTACAAGACGCTAAATATTAGAAAACCCCTACATATAGGGAATTTCCCCTACTTCTAGCAACACTGGCTGTAGTTGATATTGCACCTACGGAATTAGTATGCCACTAATATTGAGTCCATTATTAAAAAAGAGAAAATCGGTCATTAGTGTGGGTAATAAATCCAAATTTGTAAAGATCGAGCAATATTCTTAAGTAAGAGCTACAAGTACGTATAAATACGATCGGCTAGTACATCAAAATTTGAAATTTGAGTAACATTGGTTAATAAAGAAGAGTATTATGGCCAAATTCGGTAAAATCGAGTGATGCATATATATGCAAGCTATATGTAAATCTGAACCAATTTGCATAATATTTTTTTCGGGTTTGATTAATACCACAAAAGGTAACCTTGTGCTAAATTTGAGTAAGATCAGTTAAGAAATGAGGCCTCTATGGTCAAACATAAGGTTAGTTATTAGGGGCAAATTTTTCAAAATCGGGCCATATATATAGGTTAGGTTAGGTTAAAGTGGCAGCCCGATTAAATTTCAGACTCACTTAGACTATTCAGTCCATTGTGATACCACATTTAACTAAAAGTACCTATTACATATGGGCACTTCTAGTCTTAACCACTGAACATTCTCTATTATTAACTTTTGTGGAACCAACCAGATTGCTCCAAAAACATTAACAAACTGCTTAAGTTAACGTTTTCCAGGTCAGCCAGTAATCTAAAGCTATATGCTCCTAAAATTCGCTTACGCCTTACACAAAAAGCAGGACACTCACACAAGAGGTGTTTAATTGATTCCTTTTCCTCCACGTCATGACAGCTTATACAATAGTCATTATACTTCGCACCTATAGTTTTTGCAAATTCGCCTATCAGGCAGCGACCCGTTATAGCAGATATTAGGATTTATATGCTTTAAATGGGGCCATATTTGCTTGGTGTCGTTACAACCCTTGCAATTTTCCCATCGAATATTGGCCATCATAACAGCCTTCTCACGCAGTAAGAGCTTGCAGGTGGCCAGGGGCATACCAACAGATTCTAGTTCCCCTGGAATATGTAAGGTAGTTCCTAGCCTTGCTAACACATCTGCTTCACAGTTCCCCGGTATGTTCCTATGACCAGGCACCCATATTAGGTGAATATTGTACTGCTCAGCCATCTCGTTGAGAGATTTGCGGCAGTCTATGGCCGTTTTTGAGTTAAGGAACACAGAGTCCAAGGATTTTATTGCAGGTTGACTGTCTGAGTATATATTAATGCCAATATTTGTTGGAACATTACTTCTCAGCCAATTCACCACCTCTCTTATTGCCAATATTTCAGCCTGAAAAACACTACAGTGATTAGGTAATCTTTTCGCTATTCGAATTTCCAGATCTTTAGAATATACTCCGAACCCCACTTGTCCATTCAATTTGGAGCCATCAGTATAGAAATCTATATATCTTTTATTCCCCGGGGTCTGTGTACACCACGCCTCACTGTTGGGAATTAGAGTTTCAAACTTTTTTTCGAAAAGTTGACTCGCCAACGTGTAATCCACTACGTTAGGCACATCTGGCATTACTTTGAGGACCGAACTATGACCGTAGATTTTTTCCGACCACAGCGATAGCTCGCGCAACCGCACAGCCGTTGTTGCAGCTGACTGTTTGGCCAAAATGTCTAAAGGCAATAGATGTAGCATGACATTAAGGGAGTCTGTTCCTGTCTTACTAAATGCGCCTGAGATACATAAGCTCGCCATACGCTGAACTTTATCTAAACAAGTCGGTTTCTGAAGTGCCGGCCACCAGACTACAACACCATATAGCATTATAGGTCTAACCACTGCCGTGTATAGCCAATGCACAATTTTTGGTCTTAGTCCCCACTTTTTCCCTATTGCCTTTTTGCACGAGTACAAAGCTACCGTGGCTTTTCTCGCCCTCTCTTCAATATTAAGCCTAAAATTCAGCTTCCTGTCCAAAATAACGCCAATGTATTTTGCACACTCACCAAAGGGAATTTCAGTACCCCCTAAGGAAATGGGCCTAACCGTGGGAGTTTTGCGATCTTTGCAGTACATGACTATTTCTGTCTTTGCTGGATTTACACCAAGACCATTATCTTTCGCCCATTTCTCAGTCATCCGGAGAGCTCTCTGTATAATATCTCTGATTGTGGATGGGAATTTTCCCCTGACTGCTAGCGCCACATCATCTGCGTATGCCACCACTTTTATCCTTTCTTTTTCTAGAGAAACCAGAAAGTTGTTTATAGCAACATTCCAAAGAAGAGGTGATAGAACTCCTCCTTGGGGAGTGCCTCTGTTCACATACCTTTGTATATTTGCTTGCCCTAGTGTGGCTGAAATACGTCTCTTCATTAGAAGTTCGTCTAACAGCCTAAGTATACCTGGATCAACATTCAGAGTTGTCAGTCCATTTAATATCGAGCTCGGATGGACATTATTGAACGCCCCTTCGATGTCTAGAAACGCCACGATTGTGTATTCTTTGACAGATAGTGAGCTTTCAATAAAGCTGACTAGTTCATGCAATGCGGTCTCAGTAGACCTGCCCTTCGAGTATGCATGCTGTCGTTTCGAGAGCAAACTTGAATCCACACTAGTTCTAAGATACATGTCTATCATCCTCTCCAGGGTCTTAAGTAGGAATGAGGATAAGCTGATTGGTCGGAAATCCTTCGCACTCGAGTGAGAGGCTTTTCCTGCTTTAGGTATGAAGACGACTTTTGTTTCCCTCCACTTTTCTGGAATATATGCTAAGTTTACACATTGTTTATATATCACCGTCAACCAGGGGATAATTCTTCCAGCCACTGCCTGTAACTCCGCCGGAGTAATTCCATCAGGTCCGGGGGATTTGAATGGTCCAAAGCTATTTAAAGCCCATTTTATTCTAGATTCCGACACAATTTCCTCGATAGGAAATGATCGCTGAGCCTCTGTTACACCGCCGGAACATGGTTCAACCGTCTGATTTCCAGGGAAGTGTGTGTCCAAAAGTACCTCCAACGTCTCCTCACTGGACGTTGTCCAATTTCCCTCCGATGTTTTAATGAAACCTGGAGCGGTGTTAGTGGATGCTAGTACCTTCCGTAGTCTGGAAGCCTCTGACGTATTCTCAATACTGCTACAGTAATCATCCCAAGAGTTTTGTTGAGACCTTCTCAGTTCTCGTTTATATTCTCTCAGATTCATCTTGTAAGTGTCCCAATCCTCCGGAGCTCTTGTGGACTTTGCTTTGTTAAAGAGCTTCCTGCAGGATTTCCTCATATTACTTAACTCCGTAGTCCACCATGGCGGCCGATTTTTTCCCCTTGGCTTTCCTCTAGGGCATGCAGCTTTCAGTGAAATGTTGAAGGCCTTAGTAATTCGCTCCACTGCGTGTTCGATATCTTGCACAGTGCCCATATTTGTCTCCGGCACTTCCGGTATCATCAAATTGAACGATTCCCTATACCTATTCCAATCAGCTTTCCTAACATTTGGCGGAAATATGGTCTTTGAAGTACGAACAGCCAATCTGAAACTGATGTAGCGATGATCTGAGAAGCTATGTTCCCTCAAAACTTGCCACTCAGATATCTTATCATTCAGTTCCGGAGAGGTCAACGTTACGTCCAAAACCTCTTGTCTGTTCCTGGTGACGAAGGTTGGTGCATCTCCCTTATTGCAAACTACCAGGTTAGTACGCAAAATAAACTCTATTAGCGACTCTCCCCTTGCATTAGTATCCCTACTTCCCCAAATACTATGATGTGCATTTGCATCGCATCCCATAATGAGTTTTGTCTTTGTTTTTAGTGACTCCTCAACTAAGGTCTTAACGGCACAGGGTGGCATATCCCTATCATGTCCCATGTAGACCGAAGATACCCAATATTTGCATGTGGATATCTCTAGACTGGCTACGACAGTGTCTGCATTGCTCAATGAAGGAAGCAGAAACAAGTTTAGTTCGTTTTTAGCAATTATACATGCTCGATTTATATCGTTACCGGTATTATGCAAAAGTTTGAAACCCGGAGTGCTTAATTCACAGATCTTGTTCTTATATATGTATGGTTCTTGAATAAGAACTATATCTATGTCTCCTTTCATCAGGAGAACTTTTAAGGCAGCACAAGCGGCCTTACAATGGTGAAGATTTATCTGGAGGAACCGTAGAACCATCCAAATTTTCAACCACCGTCACATCAGCCGCTTCAATTGAGTCATCAAGGGCTTCCTCTTCACAGATCTCGGTGACTCTCGCAACAATCCGCGGTTCAGCTTTGGTGAGGCTTGAGCCTGTAGAAACTTCCCGCATATGATTTTCGCCATAGTCTGTAGGTTTTATGTCTCCTTCGGCTTCGCTAGGAGATTTTTTCACTGCTGACTCTACCGGAGGCTTGTCCGTTTCGGTATCCTTTGGCTGATCGCTTTTGTATACCTTCATATGGATATCATGAAAGCCATAACTTACGCGTCCTTGGGTCTGGGCTAGATGTGGCAGCGACTCTATGTTTAATATAAACACCGCATGTCGTCTTGGTCCATCCACCTCATCCAAACGACCAACCTTCCAATCGGCGGTTGGAAGATCTGGGTTACATTCTTTTAGTCTCTCTAGTATTGACTCAGGATCAGGAGGGTTTGCCGGTATCCATGCATGTGCTCTAGGTTTAGCCGGTATGTCTTTTTTATCGACTAACTCCAAAGCGGCTCCTTCCCAAACTTCACCAATTAGCATCAATGCAGCTTTAAAGCAATCCATAGACCTCTGGTCTTCAAAAGCTATTAACTTATATCGTCCAGCATCTTGCCGTCGAGGACTTGGTCCGGGAAACTTTTTTCGCACCTCTGAGTAGACACCAGACATCGCGTTCTCAATTTCCCCCCATTTTTGCCTTGGAATCATACCGTCCAATGCTCCTTTATTAATAATAGCCATCACAAGGCTGTCTTTTGCAACTGAGGCAAACGATCTTTGATCCCGTTTGGAGGATGGTAGCTCATCCGGTGATCGTTCCCTTTTTCCAGCTTCAAGAATTCCTTGAGCCCATTTTAAGGAATCGCTTTGCTTAGCCGACAACGTGCTTGGGTCGACGGATCCTAATTTCTTTAGGATAAACAAAGCATTTCTTCGTTCCTTGAATCTCTTTCGAGAGGGATTGCCTCCTTTTGATGTCGTCACCTTAGAAAAGGTTCGACTTGCCAAAGTGTCACCGCCAGTCGACCCGTCTACAGGTCGATTAATTGGGCCTGACTCTTGGTCGCTGCCCAAATTTATAACTTCAGTCGTTACCCGTCCACTGGGCCCTGAAGTTAGCAACCCAGTGGATGACTTTGAATTTCGCTGCATGGTGGTTTATTATTTCCACCACACGTGAAATTCGTAATAAGTACTTATTACGATGAAATACTCCGCTATTAGAAAACACGTCCGTTCAGTTCGACGGTTGAATAATAAATTCATATATGGGAGCTATATCTACATCTAAACCGATTTCGATGAAATTTTACACATACCGTTAGTACTATAGACGACTGGATCTAGCCAACTTTGAGTAAGATCGGATAATAAATAAGGGTTCTATGGGCAAATTTGGGAAAATCGGGCTATACATCTATATGAGAGCTATATCTCAATCTCATAGTTAGTGCTACAGAATATTACATTTGGCCAAGTTTGAGTAATATCGGTTGATAAATAAGTTTATAGCCAAATTTAGAAAAATCGGGCGGTACGTATATATGGGAGCTATAGCTAAATCTGAACCAATTTCCATGATTTTTTGCACATATAGTTAGTGCTGTAGAAGATTACATTTAGCCAACTTTGAGTAAGATCGGTTGATAAATAAGGGTTTTATGGCCAAATTTAGAAAAATCGGCCGGTACATCTATATGGGAGCTATAGCTAAATCTGAACCGATTTCGATGATTTATTGCACATATAGTTAATGCTATAGAAGATTACATTTTGCCAACTTTGAGTAAGATCGGTTGATAAATAAGGGTTTTGTGGCCAAATTTGGGAAAATCGGGCGATAAATATATATATATGAGAGCTATATCTAAATCTGAACCGATTTGGATGAAATTTTGCAGACTTGAAGGGTATTGAAAAAGATTATTTTTTTCCAAATTTGGTGACGATCCGTTTGTAAAACAGCGCAACGTAACCCCATTTGTCGAAATCGGGCGATACATATATATGGGAGCTATATCTAAATTTGATCCCATTTCTTCCAAATTCAATAGCGTTCGTTCTTGTGCTCAAACAATCCCTGTACCAAATTTCATCGAAATCGGTTAATAATTGCGACCGGAATCCTGTGAACAACAAATACATGGACAGACGGACGGACGGACACCAAGCGCTAGATCGACTCAGGAGGTGATTCTGAGTCGATCGGTATATATTTTATGGGTCTAAAATCAATATTTCTGGTAAGCACATTTTTAGGCAGATCTAACTTACACAGAAAAAAAGTGTATCTTAAATTTAAGAAGATTTTTACAATAACTTATTACAAGAATTTTCCAGAATTTTAGTTCATTTTTCATATCTTCAACGAAAATTAACTACTCGAAAGGAAATTTTACAAATTCTAAGTAGCAATCGTTTAGTTCATGGCCTACAAAATACGATGGAAATTTCCTTAAAAAATTCTTGACTGGTAGTTAAAAATTCGTTTGTCATGCTATAAAACTACTTGTAAAATGTAAAGTATTTTCTAAATAATAAGTGCGATTTACTATAAGATTTTTTTGTATGAGAAAATATTTTTTTACGAAAAATGAACTTGAAAGTGGATAGGAATTTCTTACTGACAATTCCTATAGTTAATAATTGTTGGTAAAAAATTACCCAATGAAATATTTTTAGTTCACATGTAATTAAATTTATAGACATTTTCGTCAAAAATGGTAGATAACATTTCATGAAAATTTTGCAAATTTTAAGTTAAACGTTTCATCGTTCATAAACTGGTGTGCCTTTACGAATATTATTCTTAGAGTAAATTGTCAGCAGATGCGATGAACTAATGCATAGTACAGAGATCTTTATCGGAATAGTGGAATGTGATTAATGTAAAGATGATGTTACTTGAGTTTTGTTGTGTATACATGAGCGTGGGGTTGTTTTTATTTTTGTCCATTTAGTGGTTTTTGTGTGTGTGTTTGTTATTCGTGGATGGTATATTTGGCTGGATGAGGTGCAGTGCTGCCGCTAGTGAAAAATTGAGTGAAGTAGATTTTGGAAAATGGTGGAGTAGATTGAATAAAATTGAAGTAGCATACATTTTTGAAAACAAAACAAGTATATACGGCCGTAAGTTCGGCCAGGCCGAAGCTTATGTACCCTCCATCATGGATTGCGTAGAAACTTCATCTAAACACTGCCATCCACAATCGAATTACTTAAGTTGCGGTAACGCTTGCCGATGGCAAGGTATCTTAAAACCTCCTAACACAATCTTCTAAATTGAATGTAAGTCCATACGTGGTATATATTTAATCAAAAAAGATCGATCCAATACGTATATAATTCAGTTTGACAAAGTAGACATAAAATTTTGACAAAATTATCTACAGAAATAAAATTTTAAGAAAATTTTTCTATAGAAATAAAATTTTCACAAAATTTTCTATAGAAATACAAATTTTGACAAAATTTTCTATAGAAAGAAATTTTTGACAAAAATTTCCACAGAAATAAAATTTTAACAAAATTTTCTATAGAAATAAATTTTAACAAAATTTTCTATAGAAATAAAATCTTGGTAGATTATTTTTGGCTCGAGTGGCAACCATGATTATGAACCGAATAAAATTTGAACAAAATTTTCTATAGAAATAAAATTTTGACAAAATTTTCTATAGAAATAAAATGTTGACAATTTGAACCGGATCGGATGAATTTTGCTCCTCCAAGAGGCTCCGGAGGTCAAATCTGGAGAATGTTTTATATGGGGGCTATATATAATTATGGACCGATATGGACCAATTCTGGCACGGTTGTTAAAGATCATATACTAACACCATGTTCCAAATTACAACCGGATTGGATGAAATTTGCTTCTCTTGGAGACTTCGCAAGCCAAATCTGGGGATCGGTTTATATGGGGGCTATATATAATTATGAACCGATGTGAACCAATTTTTTCACGGTTGTTAGAGACCATATACCAATACCATGTACCAAATTTCAGCCGGATCGGATGCAATTTGCTCCTCTTTGAGGCTTCGCATGCCAAATCTGAAGATCGGTTCATATGGGGTCTATATATAATTATGGACCGATGTGGACCACTTTTTGCATGATTGTTAGAGACCATATACCAACACCATGTACCAAATTTCAGCCCGATCGGATGAAATATGCTTCTCTTAGGGGCTCCACAAGCCAAATCTGGGGATCGGTTTATATGGGGGCTATATATAATTAAGGACCGATATGGACCAATTTTTGCATGGTTGTTAGAGACCATATACCAACATCATGTACCAAATTTCAGCCGAATCGGATGAAATTTTCTTCTCTTTGAGGCTCCGCAAGCCAAATCTGGGGATCGGTTTATATGGGGGCTATATATAATTATGGACCGATGTGGACCACTTTTTGCATGATTGTTAGAGACCATATACCAACCCCATGTACCAAATTTCAGCCGGATCGGATGAAATATGCTTCTCTTAGGGGCTCCACAAGCCAAATCTGGGGATCGGTTTATATGGGGGCTATATATAATTATGGACCGATGTGGACCACTTTTTGCACGATTGTTAGAGACCATATACCAACACCATGTACCAAATTTCAGCCGGATCGGATGAAATATGTTTCTCTTAGGGGCTCCACAAGCCAAATCTGGGGATCGGTTTATATGGGGGCTATATATAATTAAGGACCGATATGGACCAATTTTTGCATGGTTGTTAGAGACCATATACCAACACCATGTACCAAATTTCAGCCGGATCGGATGAAATATGCTTCTGTTAGAGGCTCCACAAGCCAAATCTGAGGGACCCTTTATATGGGGGCTATACATAAAAGTGGACCGATATGGCCCATTTTCAATACCATCCGACCCACATCGATAACAACTACTTGTGCCAAGTTTCAAGTCGATAGCTTGTTTCGTTCGGAAGTTAGCGTGATTTCAACAGACGGACGGACGGACGGACATGCTTAGATCGACTCAGAATTTCACCACGACCCAGAATATATATACTTTATGGGGTCTTAGAGCAATATTTCGATGTGTTACAAACGGAATGACAAAGTTAATATACCCCCAATGAATGACAAAGTTAATATACCCCCATGGAGGGTATAACAATAGAATTCATTTACCCTCCACCATAGGATGGGGGTATATTAACTTTGTCATTCCGTTTGTAACACATCGAAATATTGCTGTAAGACCCCATAAAGTATATATATTCTGGGTCGTGGTGAAATTCTGAGTCGATCTGAGCATGTCCGTCCGTCCGTCCGTCTGTTGAAATCACGCTAACTTCCGAACGAAAGAAGCTATCGACTTGAAACTTGGCACAAGTATTTGTTATTGATGTAGGTCGGGTGGTATTGCAAATGGGCCATATCGGTCCACTTTTACGTATATCCCCCATATAAACGAAACCCCAAATTTGGCTTGCGGGGACTCTAAGAGAAGCAAATTTCATCCGGTCCAGCTGAAATTTGGTACATGGTTTCAGCATATGATCTCTAACAACCATGCAAAAATTGGTCCACATCGGTCCATAATTATATATAGCTCCCATATAAACTGATCCCCCGATTTGGCTTGCGGAGCCTCTAAGAGAACCAAATTTCATCCGATCCGGCTGAAATTTGGTACATGGTGTAAGTACACAGTCTCACATAAGTTTACATACCCTTGAGGTTTTTACCTTATAACTAAACATGTTTCTTGTTGTTGTTTATAATCCACACTAAAAACATCTTCTTGAAAATGGACAAATACTTTGTTTTTCAAATTAATTTACAAAATCTAAAGCATATATATGCATATTTTATTATATTTTAATAATTAAAGAAAATACAATTTCTTAAACCGTATGTAAACTTGTGTAAGACTGTGTATATGGTCTCTAAAAACTATGCAAAAATTGGTCCACATCGGTTAATAATAATAGGAAAAACAATTAGGTAATATGGGGAAAATTTTTAAAATTTGAAGCAGAACAAAAAGTGAAGCAGATTTTTGGAAGAAGGAGTGACGAAGTAAATTTTGTGAAAATGAAGCAAAATGCTTCGATTGAAGTAGTAGCGGCAGCACTGATGAGGTGTTGTTTTCAATAAAGGCACATGTGTTTTTGTTGTTGTAGGAATGTTTTGGCTTTGCTTGGTTTTGTTTGGCATGCTTCAGTTGTATAGTTGGCGTTGGCGTGGGCTGTTGCATCTTTTTAGCTGGTATGCAACAAGGGAATATAAAGACATGGAATATTTTGGATTTTTGAGACATACATATATTGGTGTTTGTTAATTAAACCTTTTAAATGAAAGTTATTAATATTTTATCGGTAGTTTAGAAAAAAGATATTAAGAATATTTAGGAAAATATGTTGAAATTGAAAGTGTATTGAAATTTTTATTATTCTATGTAAAAAATTAATATTCAATTCCAGATGAATTTGGAAAATTTTTGTTATATCTCATCGTATAGTTTATTCATAAATTGGTAAGTATTTCGTCATTTTGACTACGGCTGATTTCAACACGCTATAATTTTCATCGTGAGCGAAAAAAGTGAACCAAACTTGAATTTATTTTCTTATTCAATTTGGTTTTAAGTAGTATAAAACAAAAATTCATAAAACGGTCGAATTAGTATAACTTAAATTTACCATTTCCCAATAGACTAAAATGCATTTTAAATCGAAAATGAAATTACGTGTCGTTATTTTGACGAATGATGAATGTCTAAGGTTATCAAGAATATTTGGTTTTTTAAGCATATTATTATTTTTTTCATTAGATTTTTTGAAAACCTATTTAATAATTTTATTTAATGTAAAAAATAAATATTTAATTTTAGAGTAACCCAAATAAATTTGGACAACTTTTTCTATTTCCCCTCAGCGTACAATTTAATAAAGAATTTGTAAGTTTTATATTAAAACTTTGGCTTTCTTTCAACTAGAATATTTATTTTATTATATCCTTCACATCGATAACAACACAGTTTTTGTGAGTTTATTTAGAATACTTCATTATTTCTCTAATTGTTTCAGGTACAAATTTTATGAGATGAGATCCAAAGAAAAGTTGAATTCCTTACACCATTTGATAAAATGCCCCAAATATGGTAAGTTACAAGCTAAAATGAAGAATTAAAAATTATATTTCATTACATGGGGTTAATTTTTAACAATTTTCATTTTTGTTTCCAGCAAGATATGTGAAAAAATTACCTACGATGAATAAAAAAGGATAAGTCAAAATGTCCAAATAGCGAGTTCAAATGAACTACTCTCTGTTCCATGTGGTCATAATTTTTATTCCCAAAAACCATTGTATTAAGAACTTTCATCATAAGTTTTTATAATAAAGTACTTTTGCTTAAAGAATGTTTAATTGTAATGTATGATCATTTTCATAATTGTAAAACGGTTTGTTGTGCCTTTAATTATTTAATTTCTCTGTACTGTGGAATGATTGATTTTAGTCGTCGACATTTTAAAGAGACTGTGAACCAATTGTTATTATCGGGTTTCCCACAAAGTAAGCAAGTAAACCAAAATAATACTGACTTTTTAACTTGGTAGGGGTATATAAATCTTATGGTGTTGTAAAAATGAACTAAACTACAATGTTATAGATGAACTAAAATTTAAGAGAATTATAAACTAGACAAGTTGAAAAAAATTTTAAGGGCTAAATCATGGTCAATATTACTACAGTTTAGTTCATTTTGCAATGGAAAAGGGTTCACTGTTTTTTCAGTGTATTATACCCTGACCACTATGTGGTTTAGGGTATAATAATACACTGAAAAAAACAGTGAACCCACCAGGAAGAAAACTTTCGGTTAATTTTAGAAAATTTTTAATATTTGTAGAAAATTTTAACTAAACAGTATTACAAACGTTGGGATCAAGCCGATGTCATAAAAATAAGTACATATTTTTCGACAAATTCAAGAAAATTTATTAGACATAACTAAGTTTTTTCACTTGTTAAAGAAAATTTTGTAGTTTGAAGTAAAAACTTGGTGTTCAAAATTGCAAGAATGTCTTTAGTGACATACGAAGTTCATGATGGACCAGTGTTGCCAGGTGATTTTTGATTCTTCCCCCCAAATCTTAAGAAAAAAACCCCTAAATTGGTCGAAGCTTTTTTCAAAACCCCCAAAAAATTTCAGAATATAAAAGTACAAAAAGTGGTCCCAAAATTACGTGAAAAACAAGTAAGGAAAGTCTAAAGTCGGGCGGGGCCGACTATATTATACCCTGCACCACTTTGTAGATCTAAATTTTCGATACCATATCACATCCGTCAAATGTGTTGGGTGCTATATATATAAAGGTTTGTCCCAAATACATACATTTAAATATCACTCGATTTGGACAGAATTTGATAGACTTTTACAAAATCTATAGACTCAAAATTTAAGTTGGCTAATGCACTAGGGTGGAACACAATGTGTATTAGAAGTTTAGGAAAATTAGAGTCATTTTTACAACTTTTCGACTAAGCAGTGGCGATTTAACAAGGAAAATGTTGGTATTTTGACCATTTTTGTCGAAATCAGAAAAACATATATATGGGAGCTATATCCAAATCTGAACCGATTTCAATCAAATTCGACACACATGACTATATTACTAATTGTACTCCTAGTGCAAAATTTCAACCAAATTGGGCCAAAACACTGGCTTCTGGGGCCATATAAGTCCATATCGGGCGAAAAATATATATGGAAGCTATATCTACATCTGAACCGATTTCAATCAAATTATGCACACTTAACTATACGACTAAGTGTTATGTTTGTACAAAATATCAAGCAAATCGGTATAAAACTCTGGCTGCTGGGTCCATATTAGAGCATATCGGGCGAAAGATATATATGGGAGCTATATCTAAATCTGAACCGATTTCTTCTTCAATAGGGTTCTATTCTGACCCAAATTAGGAACATGTGCCAAATTTGAAGGAGATTGAACTTAAATTGCGACCTAGACTTTGATCACAAAAATGTGTTCACAAACAGACGGACGGACAGACGGACATGGTTATATCGACTCAGGGACCCACCCTTAGCATTATTGCCAAAGACACCATGTGTCTATCTAGTCTCCTTCTGGGTGTTACAAACATATGCACTAACTTATAATACCCTGTTCCACAGTGTGGCGCAGGGTATAAAAATCCTGTAGTGATACACTTTAAAAATTAAATTTAACACAAATATATATCCTGAAAGAAGATTTCCTGAGAAACGAAATTTTACAAAAACTAAGTTTTCTTTTGATACTAAAATTTTTTTCGTTTGAAGTAAATAAAAAATAAAATTTGCTAATTAAAAAAATACTTTAAAACAAAAGAGATTTTCGTTTGTTTAAAATTTCATCCCTGAGGAAATTATTTTTTCTATGGATGTAATAATACAATATGTATATCAATTTAAAAAGCGGCCTTACTCTTAAAAAGCTTTCAGCTGCTAAGTTAAAATACGATTGTTTCTAATTTTGTCAAACAGAAGAGTTTAAAAAAGATAACGAAAATAATGCTATTGGATACTTGTTTGTATTTAGGATCTTCTTGTTGACTTTCCGCATCTTTTTTCTCATAACTAATGCTAGAATTGTTCCGAATTTGCTTGAGAATTGCTCCACTTTATAAGGTCTGAAATAATTTTTTACCCCCAAAAATCCCCCCAAATAAATATTACCCCTAAAAATCCCCCTAAACGTGAAAAAAACCCCTAAATTTGGGGAGAAAACCCCTAACCTGGCAACACTGTGATGGACGCATTTTTAGTAAAATTTACAAATTTAAAGAAATTCTGAACTATTTTGTCGAAGACACGAATTTAGTTCATCTTTATGCTTCATTGGAGTATATTTTTTTCCTCGGGTTTAGTTAATTTAACTAACGTACATAAAAAATTATTAGAGTAAAGAAAACTTTCTCTAAACATAATAATTCCATGAACTAAAATAAAGTTAAATTGGCTTTAGTGAAATAGAGAGTTCACTTTTTTTTGAGTGTATACAAATAAACAAAAACTGGCCAACCCATGGTGGATACAAAAAGAAACGATATATAAACCATCTCTCTTCAAGTCTCACACCATATTCATAGTTTCAGCAAAAGAAAATTAAATTTGTTACGTGGATAAAAATGGAAATTTCTAGATGGTAAAGAATAGAGAAAGAGAGGACCCCAGCAAAAACTCCTATTACCAGGTATGAGTACAAGTATGCCTGCGCCAAATTGGTAACAACTTCCTCGTACATATATCAGTAGTAATACATTTACACGGGCATGACATTGGAGGAAAGTACTTCCGTGCACGCATACCAGTAGCCGAAAAATAAGTACTTCTTCGCAAGCATACCAGCTATACAAAAATAATATCTTTACCATAAAGATACCCAAAAAGTGCGAACTCACCCCTGTTGTTTTGTAATCCAACACACTTTACCACGCTCCACGACATGGATCTCTATTCAATGATGTTATTTTGTAATATATATTATATACTATACAACTTTAGAAAACAAAGGTATATTTTATTGGCAATTTTTTCTGAAATGTAATTTGGCATTACTTATCGCTACTATTAACAGTACCCACTGTAGAGCCGAACCCGGACCTCAAGATATGATTTTGATTACCGGTATTAATAGAAAGAATCACTTTTTGCCTACAAAGGTAAGATATTATTTTTAAATCCCAGGTAATACTGCAAGTAGTAACTTTTTGATTACCGGTATTACTGAAAGAATCACTAGTGCTTACCCAGTTTTTGCTGGGACTATATAGAAAATTGACCTGATCGTGGCGGTATAACAGTTAACAATGTTTACAACTCAAGATTTTAAATTTCACACAAATCGTACAAAATGTGGATTTCTAGATGCTCAACAAGTTAAATTAATGGATCGGTCTATGATAAGGTTAGGTGGACTTTGACACATTAGGTCTGGGATTTAAAGAATATAGAAGTTTGTCCAAATCCGCACGCAAAAAAATAATTCTTTCCTCCCAAACGAAATTTTAGACAAACAAAGTTCGTTTCTCATTTGCTTTTTGCTGTAAGGAAGTATATTTGGAAGAAAAGTATATACTTTTTGTGATAAACGTTTATTCTTTTCCAGGATGTAAAAACAATTTCATAAAGACAAACCCAAAAAAAAAAACATTGTTTTCTTGCTAATTGCATTTTCCCTCACATCTTTCTCACATCCACGAGGTTTTTAGTTCTTAACACCTTTTCCTGTAATACCAACAATGTAGAAGAAATTATACGATTTTATAAATTTTTAAAATTTTTTTACCTTTCGCCTGGACGGAGAATCGAACCGCGGACCATGCACTTTGTAAGCCAACACACTAACCACACACAAAAAAATTTCACGAAAAATTTTCCAATTAAAATTTTAATTGACATTTAAAAAATATTCAATTAAAAATTTAATTGATTCAACAAATTTTTTTATTTGAAACAAAAATCAATCACAAAAATAATACTATCAATTAATTTTTTAATTGGATCAATTGACTTTTTAATTGACCTTCAATTAATTTTTTAATTGATACTATCATTTCTGTAATTGAAGACATTTCAATTAAAAATTAATTGGATCAATTAATTTCGTGATTGAATCAGAAAAAAATTTTTTGTGTGCACTGAGCTATGTACCTGTTATGGTCATCAATAGATAAATATCCATATAAGTTATATTTATATAGCATACAAAAAAACAACATCTGGCTTCCACAGGGGCTAAAACACATAAAAAAAGAAAATAATTTAGTATAAGTTTTAAACTAAATCCAAGACAACAAAAAAAAAAACAAATTTTACAAAATCTTGCTATCAAATACCACAGTTCAAAATGTACCTGAACGACCGCTTCAATTGTAGTCACTTTAAATACTATAACATCAAACTGTGATATATACAATTATGTTACCATATACAAGTACACACATACATTCACTTAAGAAAAATTACATATCTATATTGTTTCATGTATTCTGCAATCGTATTATATAGCAGACACTTAAACACTCTTGTTATCAGCAGACACTATGTTTGCTTTCGTTATTTAGTTTGTAGACTGTTGTTTTGTTTTTATATTTATTATTTATTTATGTTTGACAGCAACCATTGCCTGTCAGGTCTCTGTTAAGGCCGCGAGCAAGCCTTATTGTCTAGTCAATATGTATGTTAGTTAACATATACTCCATCTCAATCATGCTAGTAGCATTTCTCACACATCATCGTGTATTAGAATAAGACGAAGATAGTTCTAAGTAGACAATACATTCTTCTGTAAAGAATATTCCTATGTAAAAGAAAGAAAATAAGCCTCAATAAAATTTTATTCTATTCTATTCTATTATATAGCATAGCTTGCGGCGCCCACGAACCGAATAAACAAAGTTTATTTAACAGAAACAAACATTTAGTTTGGCACCGTGGAGCAGTGGTTGCTACGTCCGACTTTCATGCCAAGGGTCGTGGGTTCGATCCCTGTTTCGACCAAAGTTTTTTTTTTTGTTTTTTTTTAACCATATATTCCTGATATGTTCGGAAGACTCCGAAAAAATGTTCCACATTACATTGTAGTATATTAAATTTTGAACTATAAAATTTGTCTTATTAAAGACCTAAAGTCAGAAAAGAACAGTGTTTGATATAAACGAAATGGACTGTGTTGTTGTTTCAAAAATAACTTTTTTTTATTGAAAAAATAAAAATTTTGTAACAAACGAATTTTTTTGGTGATAAAAGTTTAAAATTTTCGAAGTAATTCAAAAAACTCTAACAAAAGAAAAACGTTTTCGGTACACGTTTTCCAAACGTTTTTTTCTTTGCGTGCATGAACTGAAATTGAGAGATTTATATGAATGTTATTTCTGTAGATTAAAAAACGAATCCATACCAATTTTCCGAACAATATCTCCATTTTAAAACATCACAATTTTATATATTCATTATAAAAGGCTGTAACGTAATTACTACAGGCGGAAAGATATCACTGGTGCATCTCATAGCAAATTTATATTGAATTATATAAAATTCACGTAATTTTAGTGGTAAATTTATCTGACTGATGCCTGTTTGTTTGTTCTCATTTCGCATTTTTATCAACATTATTTGAAACTTTCCCCTTTTTCGAATTATTTTGGACAAATCATACAACCACATTTTTGAGGAACCAAAAACACCACAAATAAAAATTCAATTCATTTAAATTTTCTTTCCTCAATCATGGTGTTACGGCTAAAATGGAGACATTTAAAGCTACATTGGCAATAACGAACATTTATCACAACTAATGTAAATAATTAAGTTTCATTCCATGATTCTGTATGCAAATGAACCACAATGAATGGTACGTACATGCAACCCCTTTGCTCCTTGTGACATTCCTGGAAGATGAGCCACCACCACAAACAATGACATGCTGTGAAAAAACCCAATAATAAAACCACAAAACCCAAGTCTTTTCATCTAAATAAATTCCAAAGTCTTTTCAAAGATTTGTGCTATTAATATCTATTTATTCCTTGGATTGCTGCCTGCTGCCTCATCCCAGAACATAGCTGAGATGAAAATCGCTTTCGAATTTGTTTTTCATTCGGGTTTGTCTTCTTTGGATTTCTTTTAATCGTCCAGTGGGGGAAATAAAGACTAAAAGCGTACTATTATAATTAAGTAGAATGTTATTATCAATATTTTTGCTATCATCAATGAATGTTTATTTTCTATATTTTCAGAAAATTCTAATATAACGATTGATTGTTAATTTTACTTAATTATTTTCAATACCTAAAACTGATTAGCAATCTGAATTCCGTAGATTTTTATCCCCATTACTCGAATGAGCACTACAAGAATAATCGGGAAATTTAACTTCTAGTAATTTGGTCGATTGGTCACGAAATAAAATCGGCAAACTGGCGTAAATGAGGGCTATATCCAGTGTTGCCAGAATTGTTTCACCAAAAACCGCAAAAAATAGCTAGAAACAAGTATATACGGCCGTAAGTGCGGCCAGGCCGAATCTTATGTACCCTCCACCATGGATTGCGTAGAAACTTGTACGAAAGACTGTCATCCACAATCGAATTACTTGGGTTGTGGTATCTTAAAACTTCTTAACACCGTTTTCTAAATTGTGAGTTAGTCCATACGTGGTAAATATTAGACAAAAAGGTTATGTATAGGTAAGTCTACAAATAATTACGAATCGATATGGACTTTTGCACGTTACGTAGAGATCCAGAATTGAAATATGGGGGTCGCTTATATGGGGTTTATATAAAATTATGAACTTGATATGGACCAATTTTTGTGTGATTGGGGATCGATTTATCTGAGGGCTATATATAACTATGGATCGATATGGACCTAGTTGGGCATGGTTGTTAACGGCCATATACTAGCACAATGTACCAAATTTCAACTGACTCGGATGAAATTTGCTCCTCCAAGAGGCTCAAAACCTAATCTCGGGATCGGTTTATATGGGGGCTATGGTTAGGTTAGGTTAGGTGGCAGCCCGATGTATCAGGCTCACTTAGACTATTCAGTCCATTGTGATACCACATTGGTGAACTTCTCTCTTATCACTGAGTGCTGCCCGATTCCATGTTAAGCTCAATGACAAGGGACCTCCTTTTTATAGCCGAGTCCGAACGGCGTTCCACATTGCAGTGAAATCACTTAGAGAAGCTTTGAAACTCTCAGAAATGTCACCAGCATTACTGAGGTGGGATAATCCACCGCTGAAAAACTTTTTGGTGTTCGGTCGAAGCAGGAATCGAACCCACGACCTTGTGTATGCAAGGCGGGCATGCTAACCATTGCACCACGGTGGGGGCTATATATGATTATGGACTGATATGAACCACTTTTGGCATGGTTGTTAAATATCATATACTACCACCACGTACCAAAGTTCAACCAGATCGGATGAATTTGGCTTCTCCAAAAGGCACCGGAGGTCAAATCTGGGGATCGGTTTATATCGGGGCTATATATAATTATGGACTGATATGAACCAATTCCTGCATGGTTGTTGGATACCATATACTAACATCACGTACCAAATTTCAACCGAATCGGATGAATTTTGCTCTTCCAATGGGCTCCGGAGGTCAAATCTGGGGATCGGTTTATATGGCGGCTATATATGATTATGAACCGATTTCGACCAATTTTTGCATGGGTGTTTGAGGCCATATATTAACTCCATGTACCGAATTTCAACTGAATCAGTTGAATTTTGGTCTTCCAAGAAGCTCCGGAGGTCATATACTAACACCATGTACTAAATTTCAGCCAGATCGGATGAAATTTGCTTCTCTTAGAGGCTCCGCAAGCCAAATCTGGGGATCGTTTTATATGGGGACCGATGTGGACCAATTTTTGCATGGTTGTTAGAGATCATATGCTGACACCATGTACCAAATCTGGGGATCGGTTTATATGAGGGCTATATATAATTATGCATGGTTGTTAGAGCCTATATACTAACACTACGTACCAAATTTCAGCCGGATCAGATGAAATTTGCTTCTCTTAGAGGCTTCGCAAGCCAAATTTGGGGGTCCGTTTATATGGGGGCTATACGTAAAAGTGGACCGATATGGCCATTTACAATACTATCCGACCTACATCAATAACAACTACTTGTGCCAAGTTTGAAGTCGATAGTTTGTTTCGTTCGGAAGTTAGCGTGATTTCAACAGACGGACGGACGGACATGCCCAGATCGACTCAGAATTTCACCACGACCCAGAATATATATACTTTATGGGGTCTTAGAGCAATATTTCGATGTGTTACAAACGGAATGACAAAGTTAATATACCCCCATCCTATGGTGGAGGGTATAAAAAGCTAAAACTGTTTTGTATCAAAAGACACATTCATTTTAATTGTACTTCTGTGAGACTATAACAATGTCAAAGTCATATTAGCTGCGTTTGCGTATTCGAAAAATTTTGATTAATATCACAAATTTTTACTGGAAGTCCTTCGTTTACATCAAAAACAAAAAAAAAACAAGTAAGTAAAGTCTAAAGTCGGGCGGGGCCGACTATATTATACCCTTCACCACTATGTACACAAACATTTGTGTTACCATCTCAACTACTCAACTACCAGATACAAATACTTTTAATGGAGACAATTTTTTGTCTCTAGAATTAAAATTTAAGTCGGATAACGCCCTGGGATAAAACACAATGTCAGTAAAAAACAAGTAAGTAAAGTCTAAAGTCGGGCGGGGCCGACTATATTATACCCTTCACCACTATGTAGACCAACATTTGTGTTACCATCTCAACTACTTCAGATTTGCTGGGAGCTATATAAAGGTTTGCATTTCCAGATACAAATACTTATAATCGAGGCAATTTTTTGTTAATAAAAAAATATGGAGCGAGAGAAATTTTGAGGCAATTGTACAAAAGAGCATTTGCGATTTATCAGGCGACACTTATGTATTCGAGATATAGGACAATTTGAGTAACATTTACAATTTTTGCTACTCAGCAGTGACGATTTTATAAGGATATTGGTTAGATCTTGCCAAGATATGTGGTCAAGTGTGGGTTGTGATATATTATTTGGTCAAGTCGGGCGACTTGGAGCCTCATTTAAAACTCAACCGTTCTGTGGAAAGTCTGACATTACAGTGTGTTAGATATGACTAAGATATGGGGAAATTATCACAGAATTTTGTGTAAAGTGTGGGAATTTTTGCCATATTTGTATAAACCGGAAAAACGAATATATGGAAGCTTTATCTAATTCTGAACCAAATTAGATCAAACTTTACACAGTTAAATATCATATTAAATATATTCTCCGTGAAAACTATGCAGTCAATTGGAGGAAAATCCCATTGAAAATGGGTCTAATATATGAAATAGTCTACCATATTTTCCCAACTCTGGTGTACAAATAACGGGAGCTATATATAATCTGAACCGATTTCGACTAAATTTGACATGCATAGTTAGAATAATAATTCTGTTATCTCTGCAAAATTTCACGTAAATGGGAGTTTAACTTTGGCCCCCGTAGTCATTTGAGTATAAATCGGGCGAAAGATATATATGGGAGGTATATCTAAATCTGAACCGATTTCAACCAAATTTGGCAAACTTACTTAAACGTACTCTTTGTGCAAAATTTGAACCAAATCACGGCAAAACTCTAGCTTTTGAGACCATATAAGTTCAAATCGGACGAAAGATATATATGGGAGCTATATCTAAATTTGAACCGATTTCAACCAAATTTGGTACACTTATCGATACTATTAAACGTACTGCTTGTGCAAAATTTGAACTAAATCACGGCAAAACTCTGGGTTTTGAAGCCATATAAGTGCAAATCGGACGGAAGATATATATGGGAGCTATATCTAAATCTGAACCGATTTGAATCAAATTTACCAAGCATTGGTAGAATGTCAATTCTACTCTTTATGCAAAATTTCACGAAAATCGGTGGTAACCTTTGGCCTCTGTGGTCATATGAGTCTATATCGGACGAAAGATATATATAAGAGCTATATCTAAATCTGAACCGATTTAGCTGATATTTTGCAAGTTTTTTGAGACTCATAAAATATTCGGATGTACTGAATTTGAAGAACATCGGTTGATAAACACGCCAATTATGACCAGATCGGGGATAAATATATATGGCAGCTATATCTAAATCTGAACCGATTTTCTCCAAAATCAATAGCGATTGTCTTTGTCCCAAAAAACGACCCTATGCCAAATTTGAGGACGATCGGACTTAAACTGCGACATGAACAGACAGACAGACAGACGGACGGACAGACAGACAGACAGCCAGACAGACAGACGGACATCGCTAAATCGACTCAGAATTTAATTCTAAGACGATCGGTATACTAAACGATGGGTCTCAGACTTTTCCTTCTTGGCGTTACATACAAATGCACAATCTTATTATACCCTGTACCACAGTAGTGGTGAAGGGTATAAAAAAACATTTTTCCCAATAAAAACATGCAGAAAATATCAATATGATTCGTTTTAAATGGTTTAAAACATGATAATTAATGACAAATTCGTGAACATTTACATTTTTGCTCATTTTACCCAAGAGAATACACTAAAAAAAAAGCATACTCGGTTCCAAAGATTTTGTCTTTACTTTAAAAAATTTGGTATTGATTCCGAGCCAAAGAAGCGGAGAATACAAGTAAGGATACTTTTAAGACACAATTCTCTTTTAAATTTGGGTTTTGTGTACTTGCTTCTAGGAATCAAATTTTAATTTTTCGCTTTCTCAGCTTTTTTTCTTCATATGCTATCAAAGTCCTTTAAAAACGAGTTACCGGCAACTTTATTTTTCAAATTAGGACTCGACTTCCAGTAGAAATTATGCTATGTTTGAAGTAAAAAACTTCTTTAAAGTAAAGTTTTGAAAAACATGTCCTATATTTGAACGATTTTTTGCTTTATAGTCCAGATGCAAAAAGACAACAAATTTAAAGACAATTTCATTAAATTTAAAAATTTTTCTGAATTATTAAAGTCAAGTTGACCTTAGCCTATAAATTTTTTCTTTCATATTAAGGTACCCATTTTTAAGTCAAATCACTTAATTATAAGGACAATACGACTTCATTGAAAAGTTTATCGACTTTTGGACAAGGAAAATAACTTTATTTTAGAGAAATGCGTCTTCTATGCTAAGCAAAATTTGTATTCGTATTTTAAAGACATGAAATGTTTGACCTCACGACAATATTTTTTTCAGTGTAAAAGCTATTCTTACTGTCTTACAAGTTTATACTGAATAACTTTTATTGGAAAATTACGCAAACCTATTGTTGTCCAATTTTTGTAGATGTAATTCCATTCCATTCACAATCTGCGGATTTGTTTTTATTGAGCGTATAATAATGGTTTGCTCCTATCAATACGATATTTTTTACTATACTTTTGTGTAAAAAAATAATACCACATACAAAACTTCATTTCCTTAATTTTTTCTTGCATACACTGAAAAAACGCATGCTTTTGGTATTGATTCCAAGTTTGAATTTAATAGTTCTTTTCAGCCTTTTCTTCATACGCTATCAAAGTCCTTTAAAATCGTGCTAACTACAATTTATATTTCCAAGTTCAGGCTTGATTTCAAGTAGAAATTATTATATGTATCAAGAAAAAAACGTTTTTAAAATAAAGTATTGAAAAACATCTTCTATTTTTGAACGCCTTTTTGCTTTGTGGTCACGATACTAAAAGTCCACAAATTTAAAGACGATTTCTTTAATTTTGAAAAAATTTTCAGAATTGACCTTAGTCCAACAAAATTTTCTTTCATCTAAGGATACCCATTTTTATAAGGACAAAACGAATTCACTGACAAGTTTGTTGACTTTTGAACATGGAAAAAACTTTAAAACTTGAATTGTCCATATGTAATAGGTACTTTTAGTTAATGTGGTATCACAATGGACTGACTAGTCTAAGTGAGCCTGAAACTTAATCTGGCTGCCACTTTAACCTAACCTAACCTACTCTCGTAGTTTAGTCAACGCAATGGTTTTAAGCTGAGATCAAAACAACAAATAAGAAAATAGAGGTTTCACTTTTTTTTATATAAGAGAAATGCACAAATGCTGTGCTAAGCAAAATTCGCGTTCTTTGGCCTCACGACAATATTTTTTTTTTCAGTGTACGAAACAATTCACATCTAACTTTTTAACTTAGTAATAACATATTGACATGAGAATATTATACACTGAAAAAAAAATATTGTGGTGAGGTCAAAGATTTCATGTCTTTAAAATACGAATGCAAATTTTACTTAGCATAGAAGACGCATTTCTCTAATATAAAGTTTTTTCGTTGTCCAAAAGTCGATAAACATTTCAAAGAAGTCGTATTCTCCTTATAATTAAGTGATTTGACTTAAAACTATGTTTCATAACATGAAAAAAAATTTGGTAAGGTCAAATTGACTTTAATAATTCAGAAACATTCTTTGAATTTAATGAAATTGTCATTAAATTTGTTGTCTTTTTGCATCTTGACTATAAAGTAAAAAATCGTTCAAATATAGGACATGTTTTTCAACACTTTATTTTAACGACGGGTTTTACTTGAAACATAGCATAATTTCTACTGGAAGTCGAGTCTGAATTTGGAAAATAAAGTTGTCGTTAACTCGTTTTTAAAGGACTTTCATAGCATATGAAGAAAAAAAGCTGAAAAATCGAAAAATTAAAATTTGCTTCCTAGAAGCACGTACACAAAACCCAAATTTAAAAGAGAATTGTGTCTTAAAAGTATCCTTACTTGTAATCTCCCCTCTTTGGCTCGGAAACAATACCAAAATTTTTAAAGTAAAGACAAAATCTTTGGAATCGGGCATGCTTTTTTCAGTGTAATAACATAATAAGGACACCAGAAACGAGTCAAAAACTTTATTTGACTCGTATTTGCTGCAAAAATGCCCCACATAATTGCAAAAATCATTGTTAAGGCTTCAATTGAGTATTGAAATAAGTGGAAAACCTTATTTTGGCAGCAACGGTTAGATAAAAACGCCGTTTTGTCCATATTTCAATAGAAACATGTTGAAAATAAAAAAAGCTAAAAATCTCTAAAAGGGTCATGAAAAAAAAGCCAGAAAAAAGCTAAATGCATTTTTCTCCGCTAAACGACTTCAAAACAAGTATATACAGCAGTAAATTCGGCCGGGCCGAATTTTAAATACCCACCACCATGAATCAAATATGATAGTTTTCTTTGAAAACTCTTCGTCGTAGTGGGTACCATTTGCTACTCACGTATTTGTTATCTTAAAATACCTCCAGAATTTTAAACAAATCGGCTAGAAAACATAGTCTCTAGACGCCCAAGAAGTAAAAATCGAGAGATCAGTTTATGTGAGGGTTATACCAAAAAATGGACCGATATACCTAAATTTCGGCACACTTATTTGTGGTCTAAAAATACCTCTAGATTTCGAATTTCAGGCAAATCGGGTAATAAATACAGTTTATAGAAGCTCAAGAAATTCAGGCAAAGCGGATGGTAAATATAGCCCAAGAAGCAAAATCGGGAGATCGGTCTATATGGGGGCTATACCAAAAAATTGACCAATGGGCACCATTTTCGGCACACCTTTTTATGGTCCCAAAAGAACTGTAGATTTTCAATTTCAGGAAAATCGGATAGAAAATATAGTTTCTAGAAGCCCAAGAAGCAAAATCGGGAGATCAGTCTCTATGGAGGCTATATCAAAACATGGACCGATGAGCACCATTTTCGGCACACCTTTTTATGGTCCTCAAATACCTCTAGATTTCCAATTTAAGGCAAATTGGATAAAAACTACGGTTTTTATAGGCCCAAGACTCCAAATCGGAAGGTTGGTTTATATGGGGGCTATATCAAAACATGGACCGATACGGACCATTTTCGACTCACCTCTTTATGGTCCCAAAATACCTTTAGATTTTCAATTTCATACAAATCGGATAGAAAATACTGTTTCTAGACGCGCAAGAAGCAAAATCGGGAGATCGGTCTATATGGGGGCTATACCAAAAAATTGACCAATGGGCACCATTTTCGGCACACCTTTTTATGGTCCCAAAAGAACTGTAGATTTTCAATTTCAGGAAAATCGGATAGAAAATATAGTTTCTAGAAGCCCTAGAAGCAAAATCGGGATATCGGTCTATATGGGGGCTATACCACAACATGGACCGATGGGCACCATTTTCGGCACACCTTTTTATGGTCCTCAAATACCTCTATATTTCCAATTTCAGGCAAATTGGATAAAAACTGCGATTTTTATAGGCCCAAGACTCCAAATCGGAAGGTAGGTTTATATGGGGGCTATATCAAAACATGGACCGATACGGACCATTATCGACTCACCTCTTTATGGTCCCAAAATACCTCTAGATTTTCAATTTCATACAAATCGGATAGAAAATACTGTTTCTAGACGCGCAAGAAGCAAAATCGGGAGATCGGTCTATATGGGGGCTATACCAAACCATGGACCGATACGGACCATCTTCGACACACCTCCTTATGGTCCTAAAATTCCTCTAGATTTTCAATTTCAGACAAATCGGTTAGAAAATACTGTTTCTAGACGCCTAAGAAGCAAAATCGGGAGATCGGTCTATATTGGGGCTATACCAAAACATGGACCGATACGGACCATTTTCGACACACCTCTTTATGGTCCCAAAATACCTGTAGATTTCCAATTTGAGGTAAATGGGATGGTAAATATAGTTTCTAAACGCTCAAGAAGCAAAATCGGGAGATCGGTCTATATGGGGGCTATATCAAAACATGGACCGATACGGACCATTTTCGACACACCTTCTTATGGTCCTAAAATACCTCTAGATTTTCAATTTCAGACAAATCGGATAGAAAATACTGTTTCTAGACGCCTAAGAAGCAAAATCGGGAGATCGGTCTATATGGGGGCTATACCAAAACATGGACCGATACGGACCATTTTCGACACACCTCTTTATGGTCCAAAAATACCTCTGGATTTCCAATTTCAGGCAAATCTGATAAAAACTACGGTTTTTATAGGCCCAAGACCCCAAATCGGGAGGTCGGTTTATATGGGGAGTATATCAAAACTTGGACCGATATAGCCCATCTTCGAACTTGACCTGCCTGCAAACAAAAAACTAATCTGTGCCAAATTTGGGGACGATAGCGCCATTATTGAAGGCGGTAGAGTGATTACAACAGACAGACAGACAGACAGACAGACAGACAGACAGACGGACAGACGGACATGCTTATATCGTCTTAGAATTTCTCCCTGATCAAGAATATATATACTTTATATAGTCGGAAATCGATATTTCGATGCGTTACAAACGGAATGACAAACTTATTATACCCCCGTCACCATTTTATGGTGGTGGGTATAAAAAGCCAGACCTAGCGGGAAAATAGCTAAATTGGCAAAGCTGCTTTCGACTTTCTTTGTTGCCCAATACATATAACCAGCCGGATTGCCTTTTAATCATTTGGATTAGCAAGACATTTCCAAATATTCCACTGGATTCTTATTCTGCTTTCAGCAGTCTTGTGCTTGGTTTTAAAGCTGTTTGTTTCGACATCATCTACAATGTGAATATAGCTAAAAAGCTAATAACTGCTACAACCAACTTCAGTCTTTCTGCATGTATGCTTGGCGGAAAACTTCATTTATATTCAAATAATCATAGAAACAGTTATTGTGCTAAAGAAAAAATATATATAATTAAACTTTTGATCTTTAAATGAATATATTCTGCTGGTTTCACTTTAGTTTACCAATTTACTCACCTAATGGATATTGTTGACATACATATTTGCTATACTCGGGTGCTATGTACACACACACAGAGAAGATATTAGTTGAAAATCGATTGTTGTAATGAAAATTCTGCATTTACAATGAAATCACAGTTGTGTCAATCTATTTACTTTATTTACAACCATTATTTCGTTTCTGTTTCCATTTGGCGCTTATTATTATAGATTTTTGTTTGTAATACCATTCAAATAGTTGTCTGAACTAACTGCCTCTCTTACGAAAATTTTTTATCGAATTCGATACGCACAACCAACCTTATAAATCTTTTATAACTGTCATTTAGTATTCAGCACTAACAATTGGTTTTCAGAGCCGAATTCCTTTGGAAATATTTTTAAATGTCAAACAATTTATTACTAATTCTTCAACGTTGAAGGAAAACGTGTTTTTTTTAATTTAAAGTAAAAACCACAGGAAACGGATTATTTTTCAGCCATATCTAAGTTTATTTGAGTCCTTGGTGGAGTGCCACTCAAACATTTTCACGAACAACTCGCGCAGGCTTGAGGATACTCAATGCTACCAGTTAGATAAATAGTGCGCATCTTAAATTGTTTAGGATCAAATGCAGATTGAGTTGTATTATGTTTTAGATGTGGAACAATTTTATTGTGCGAAAACAATGATAATGACTTTAAAGATCATCTCCACATCTGCCGTTTATCTGTGAAACCCAAAAGGAAGTGACCATGGCGAGTAGATTCTTATTTATTTTTTAAAACTACACTCTAATTTTCTGATTTAATTTGTTGTGGTTTTAGACGGGATGTGTTGGCCAATTTTTCTGATATACCACTATGTACTCAGTTCGGACTCCAATTATAAATACTCCAATTATAAATACTACTGAACGAAGAGCTCCAAAGATTTAACTCCAATTGCCTTTAATAGTGATCACTGTTTTAAATTGTTATCAATGTATTGTATTTAGGTATAAAGTTATTTTATGTACCTTTCTATCATTTAAAAATATAAATAAAATACAATATTTTGAGGAACAATTAATTTTCAATTCGGTTAAGATGTTAGTAATGTTGGGTGATACAACCAAATGAACAAGGGACAACGACCAATTTCATTGTCTAATACAACCAACCCCATGTATAGTATTAGTTGGATTTCCCATAATTCGATTGAGACGACCGAATTTATCGGGTATCACAACTACCAACAGTTAGTTGCTGCAACTGCCAAAAAGAGGTTGGCAATAAATTCGGTTATCACAACCAATTTGTATTCTCTGCACACAGAGAAGATATTGGTTGAAAATCGATTGTTGTAATGAAAATTCTGCATTTAGAATGAAATCACAGTTGCGTCAATTTATTTACTTTATTTACAACCATTGTATGGTTCCTTCTACCTTTTGGAGCTTATTTTTATAGATTGTTGTTTGAAATACAAGTCAAATGGTTGTCTGAACTAATTGCCTCCCTCTTCAAAAATTTTGATCGAATTCGATACGCACAACCTACCTTATAAAACCTTCATAACCGTCATTTATTATTCAGCACTTACAATTGATAGTCACAGCCGAATTCCGTTGGAAATATTTTTAAATGTCAATATTGTTATTATCAATTATTCAATGTGGAAGGAAAACGAGTTTTGTTTTTAATTTAATATAAAAACCACTGAAAACTGAATATTTTTCAGCCGTCTCTAAGTTTATTAAAATCCTCGGTCAGGATACTCAATGCTACGAGTCAGATAAACAGTGCGCAACTTCAATTGTTTGGGATCAAATGGAGATCGAGTTATATAAAGTATTAGATGTGGAACAAATTTTCTTGTGTTAAAGGGCAAAAGTATAAATCATGCAACGACTTTAAATGGCCTCTAATGGAAAAATCCATCTCCACGTCTTTATTTTATTTATGAAACCCCAAAGGAAGTGACCATGTAGAGTAGATTCTTATTAAATTTTAAAAACTCCACACTAATTTTCTAACTTAATTTGTTGTGTTTTTAGGCAAGCTATGTTGGCCCATTTTTATGCTATGTGCTCAGTTTGGACTCCATTTATAAGTACTAATGTACTAAGAGTCCCTGAGATTTAACTCCCATTGCCTGTCAATTCAACAATCCAAGCTGGCGGGTACTTTAAAATGTGACAATTTTTGTTAAATTGTTATCAATGTATTGTATTTAGGTATATTGTGATTTTATGTACCTTTCTATCATTTAAAAATGTAAAATACAATATTTTGAGGAAAAATTTATTTTCAATTCGGTTAAGGTGCTAATGAAGTTGGGTGATACAACCAAATAAGAAGGGAGTAACGACCAATTGCATCGTCTAGTACAACCAACTCCATATATGGTATTGGTTGGATTTCCCATAATTCGATTGAGTCGACCGAATTTATCGGGTATCACAACTGCCAGCATATAGTTGCTGTAACTGCCAAAAGGAGGTTGGCAATAAATTCGGTCATCACAACCAATATGTATTCTCTGTGTGTGCACAGAGAATATATTGGTTGAAAATCGATTGTTGTAATGAAAATTCTGCATTTAGAATGAAATCACAGTTGTGTCAATCTATTTACTTTATGTACAACCATTATTTGGTTCCTTCTACCTTTCGGAGCTTATTATTATAGATTGTTGTTTGAAATACAAGTCAAATGGTTGTCTGAACTAATTGCCTCTCTATTGAAAAATTTTGATCGAATTCGATACGTACAACCTACCTTATAAAACCTTCATAACCGTCATTTAGTAACCAGCACTTACAATTGATAGTCACAGCCGAATTCCATTGGAAATATTTTTAAATGTCAATATTGTTATTATCAATTATTCAATGTGGAAGGAAAACGTGTTTTATTTTTAATTTAATATAAAAACCACTGAAAATTGAATATTTTTCAGCCGTTTATAAGTTTATTTAAATCCTCGTGGACTGTCTGTCAAATATTTTCACGAACTACTCGCGCAAACATCAGGATACTCAATGCTGCGAGCCAGATAAACAGTGCGCATCTTCAATTCTTTGGGATCAAATGGAGATCGAGTTATATACTCGTAAAGTATTAGATGTGGAACAATTTTCTGGTGTTAAAGGGCAAAAGTGTAAAACATGCAATGACTTTAAAGGGCCTCTAATGGAAAAATCCATCTCCACGTCGTTATTTTATTAATGAAACCCCAAAGGAAGTGACCATGTAGAGTAGATTCTTATTAAATTTTTAAAACTCCACACTAATTTTCTAACTTAATTTGTTGTGTTTTTAGGCAAGCTATGTTGGCCCATTTTTATGCTATGTGCTCAGTTTGGACTCCATTTATAAGTACAAATGTACCAAGAGTCCCAGAGATTTATCTCGCATTGCCTCTCAATTCAACAATCTAAGCTGGCGGGTACTTTTAAAGTGACAATTTTTGTTAAATTATGTACCTTTCTATCATTTAAAATATAAAATACAATATTTTGATGAAAAATTTATTTTCAATTCGGTTAAGGTGCTAATAAAGTTGGGTAATACAACCAAATAAGAAGGGAGTAACGACCAATTGCATCGTCTACTACAACCAACTCCATATATGATATTAGTTGGATTTCCCATAATTCGATTGAGTCCACCGAATTTATCGGGTATCACAACTGCCAGCAGATAGTTGCTGCAACTGCCAAAAGGAGGTTGGCAATAAATTCGATCATCACAACCAATATGTATTCTTTGCACAGACAATAGAGATTGGTTGTGACAACCGAATTTATTGCCAACCTCCTTTTTGGAGTTGTACACACAGAGAAGAGGTTGGTTTTATATCGGTTATAGTTATGAAAATTCTACTTTAACAATTATTTATCACTTGTGTCAACCTTATTGCTATATTCAAAATCATTTTACGATCTTCACTACCATATGGCGAACATGTCAATAGATTATCTATTCTCATAATAATCAAATTGTTGTTGCAACCAAATGACTCACCTATAAACAATTTTAGTTTAAATCGGTTGATACGACCAACCATAAATAAATTCCACAACCGCCATTCAGTAGCCATAAGTTACATACGGTCTTCATAACCGAATGTCGTGTGAAATATTTTTCAAATGTCATTTTGTTATTTCCAATTTATATAAATTGAAGAAGACAATGTCTACACGTCTTAATTTTAATTCAAATCAAAAAATACGGATAGAGGTATAGACAGGAATTAAATTAGCTAGCCTGTTATCCCTATTGTTTATCGCCCAATGGACAGCATTCAATAGAAGTGTTGAACAAATCGCTCCGAATTTATAAGCTGCACTTTCTTTATTTGATAAATAATATGTATATATGTGTAAATTAATGTATTTAAACATATTTAAATAAAATATATTTTTTGAGGAAAAAATTGCATTTTAATACTGTTTCCAGTATTAATAAGTTTCGATAACACAACTGAATTGTGAAGGTAGCAGCAACCTATGCCATCGGTTTACACAACCAATAGTTTATATTGTATTAGTTGTATTGACCGAATTAGTTGGGAGACACAACTGCATTTTGATAGTTGCTGTAACTGCCAAAAGGAGGTTGGCAATAAATTCGGTTGCTACAACCAATCTGTATTCTCTGTGTAGCAACTATCAGTTGGCAGTTGTGTCACCCGACTGATTCGGTCGACACAACTAATGCCTAATGTGGTATTGGTTGGGTCTGCCGACGACATTGGTTGTAGCTACCATCATCATTCGGTTGTGTTGCCCAACCTTAATAATACTCATGGCCAAATTAAAAACCAATTCCTTCCCAATTAAATATTATATTTTATTTTATTTAAAAATATGAAATGAAAATAAATCTTAACTCATTGTATTTCATATCAAATTATGAAAATTACAATTTATAATTTTTAGCGATTAAGTTGGTTGTAAATCAGCTCGTATATCCTTCGCCATGAATTTGCGCATCATCCTATGTGGCAAAAAATTTTTACTACAAACAAAATAAAAATTGATTAATAAATTAATTAATATATATTCGTATCGAAAACAACTAAATACGCAGAAAGATCGAACCGATATGAACTTTTGAACGGTAATTAGAGAGCTAGAATTGAAATATGGGGTTTGTTTTATATGGGGGCTATATAACTATAGACCGATATGGATCAGGCTTTGTATGGTTGATAGCGGCTATATACTGGCACAATGTACCAAATTTCAACCGAGTAGAATGAATTATGTTATGGGGTTCCGGAGGTCAAATCTGTGGATCGGTTTCTATGGAGGCTATATATAATTATAGACCGATATGGACCAATTTTTCATGTTTGTTGAATACCATATACTAACACCACGTACCAATGTTCAATCGGATCGGATGAATTTTGCTCATCCAAGAGACCCCCGAGGTCAAATCTGGGGATCGGTTTATATGGTGACTAAATATAATTTCGGACCGATATGGACCTAACACCACGTACCAAATTTCAACCGAATCGGATGAATGTTGCTTCTCTAAGAGGATCCGCAAGCCAAATCTGGGGGTCGGTTTTTATGGGGGCAATATGTATTTGCAATACCATCCGACCTACATCAATAACAACTACTTGTGTCAAGTTTGAAGTCGATAGCTCGTTTCGTTCGGAAGTTAACGTGATTTCAATAGACGGACGGACATGGCTAGATCGACTCAGAATTTCAGCACGACTAAAAATATATATACTTTAAGAAAATATATTCTCAGAGCAATATCTCGATATCCTCCACCCCATCCTATGGTGGAGGGTATAATACCCAACACAATGGAGGATACACAAGAAATTTACTTTAAGACTCATCTCGTAACATATTGCATGAACATCTGCACCTGTTTAGCTGATTTGTACTGATCGTTACTAACATATTGAGATTATAGCAGATTACAAATATTTACTTGTTGCCGACGTCGCCAGCTATCGAGAAAGTTTATATGTTATTTGCTTTAGCACGGAATTAAGTTGTCAACCTCTCTGGCCATTGGCCAGTAATTTACTAATCTAAAAGACAAAAGCTTTGATTAATTGATCAAATGACAGACTGGATGCTAGGGTTAAATACCTGTTGGAACTGTGAAGATTGGTACATTAAAGTGGTGTCTCGGAGCACTCCTTGACCATTGAGGAAGTGTATTTCTCACCCGATCTATTACATTCCGAGTTCTCCAGAAGATTAAAAATTAAAAAAATACGTCTTCCTTACACGGATGAAAAAGACTGTTTTTCATATGTTTGGCTATAAACATTATATGTTTGGAACACAAATTTTTAAACACAATATTTTTGAGTGCAAGCATATAATGTTCATAAACTAGCATAACATGTTTGGGACATATATGTTAATATGTTAGAACATATTATGTTTGGGACATAAAATGTTTGTAAATATAATATGCTTGGATGCAAACATATATTAATTTAGAAATAGCCTATAAACATATATGTGTTTAGTAGCTTGGAGCGCTATTTAACAGGGAGCGATATTGAATTAAGTTGGTGGTTGTTGCTTGTTATTACAAAATTAACATTTTATTTTTCCTTGGGCAATTGATCAGCTACTTCTTTGATCCTTACAAACTGTGTGGTCCGCTGTTCGAATCCCCGTCCGGCAAAAGATAAAATTAAAATAAAAAAATCATACAATTGAATAATTTCTTCTACAATGTTTGTATTACAGAAAAAGGTGCTAAGAACTAAAAAATCTCGTGGAAGTGAGAAGGATGTGGGGGAATATACAATTGGGCAGAAACAACATTTTGAGCATTCAGGTCGAAAACCTATGTTGTTAGCACCTATATTACCTGCTTATTTTCATAATTCATTATGATTGTAAATATATAAATAAATAAATAAAATTTTGAGCACAATATTGTTTGGGAGAATTTTTTTTAAGCATATAATATTTTTGGGTGCAAAATGCTTCCAAACATATTATATGTTCACATAATAACATATTGTTTTTTGGAAGACAACATTATTGAATTTGGATGCAAAAATACAAAATGTTTGGAACTTAGACTACCCAAACATATATTGTTTAGACCAATATGCTTTCAAACATATTATATATTGGAAGAGATCAAACATACAAATGTTTGGGCAATACCCAAAAATATATATGTTTGAAGCAAAATATGTTTGGGAGTATATGTTACAGAAGCGATTTTTTGTGAGCGTGTAGACATGAAATTAATATTTTAATAGAAATGACATTTGTACAATAATTCAAATGGCATTCGGTTGTGAAAGCCATCCGTAAGTTGTGATAACAAAGTGACAGTTATGACAATTAATTACGGCAGGTTGTGTCCAGGGCTGTGGAGTCGAGTCAATTTTGCTCGACTCCGGCTCCGACTCCGACTCCAGCATTTCTTATAAGCCTCGACTCCGACTCCGACTCCGACTCCGGAGTCGACTCCAGGTGGTGCACCTAAATATCATTTTAACAGTATTCCAATTATAATTTTAAGGTGTAGTGTTCCAAAAATAGACAAATATAAGTATTCTATGTTGCCCTATGTGTTTATATGTCCAAAAGAACTCTAATTTTAATTTTTGATATGACTCGACGACATTTTAGGAATGTAAAGAACTCAAAATTTTAATTTCAGGCCAATACATTAAAATACGACACAATACTATATAGAGATCAAAGTATGGGTAGATAACAACAATCTCCACACTGAAAAAACAGTGAACCCACCAGGAAGAAAACATTTAGTTAATTTTAGAAAATTTTTAATATTTTTAGAAAATTTTAACTAAACAGTATTACAAACGCTGAATTCACGCCGATATCAAAACCAGTAAGGAAAGTCTAAAGTCGGGCGGGGCCGACTATATTATACCCTGCACCACTTTGTAGATCTAAATTTTCGATACCATATCCCATCCGTCAAATGTGTTGGGGCTATATATAAAGGTTTGTCCCAAATACATAAATTTAAATATCACTCGATCTGGAAGAATTTGATAGAATTCAACAAAATCTATAGACTCAAAATTTAAGTCGGCTAATGTACTAGGGTGGAACACAATGTTAGTAAAAAAATATGGGAAACGTTTAAATCTGAAGCAATTTTAAGGAAACTTCGAAAAAGTTTATTTATGATTTATCGCTCGATATATATGTATTAGAAGTTTAGGAAAATTAGAGTCATTTTTACAACTTTTCGGCTAAGCAGTGGCGATTTTACAAGGAAAATGTTGGTATTTTGACCATTTTTGTCTAAATCAGAAAAACATATATATGGGAGCTATATCTAAATCTGAACCGATTTCAACCAAATTTGGCACGCATAGCTACAATGCTAATTCTACTCCCTGTGCAAAATTTCAACTAAATCGGAGTTAAAAATTGGCCTCTGTGGTCATATGAGTGTAAATCGGGCGAAAGCTATATATGGGAGATATATCTAAATATGAACCGATTTCAACCAAATTTGGCACGCATAGCAACAATGCTAATTCTACTCCCTGTCCAAAATTTCAACTAAATCGGAGTTAAAAATTGGCCTCTGTGGTCATATGAGTGTAAATCGGGCGAAAGCTTTATATGGGAGATATATCCAAATCTGAACCGATTTCAAGCAAATTTGGCAAGCATAGTTACAACGCTAATTCTACTCCCTATGCAAAATTTCAACTAAATCGGAGCAAAAAATTGGCCTCTGTGGGCAAATGAGTGTAAATCGGGCGAAAGCTATATATGGGAGCTATATCTAAATCTGAACCGATTTTGCTGATATTTTGCAAGTTTTTCGAGACTCATAAAATATTCGGATGTACGGAATTTGAGGAAGATCGGTTGATATACACGCCAATTATGACCAGATCGGTGAAAAATATATATGGCAGCTATATCTAAATCTGAACCGATTTTTTCCAAAATCAATAGGGATCGTCTTTGAGCCGAAACAGGACCCTGTACCAAATTTTAGGACAATCGGACTAAAACTGCGAGCTCTACTTTGCACACAAAAATACATCAACAGACAGACAGACGGACAGACAGACAGACGGACAGACAGACAGACGGACATCGCTAAATCGACTCAGAATTTAATTCTAAGCCGATCCGTATACTAAAAGGTTGGTCTATGATTACTCCTTCTTGGCGTTACATACAAATGCACAAACTTATTATACCCTGTACCACAGTAGTGGTGAAGGGTATAAAAATAAGTCAATATTTTTCGACAAATTCAAGAAAATTTATTAGACATAATTATTTTTTTCCACTTGTTAAAGAAAATTTTGTAGTTTGAAAGAAAAAAATGGAGTTCAAAATTGCAAGAATGTCTTTAGTGACATACGAAGTTCATGAGGGACGAATTTGTAGTAAAATTTACAAATTTTAAGAAACAATGAACTATTTGGTGAGAAGTTCGAATTTAGTTAAACTTTTTACTTCATTTGTGTATAATTTTTTCCGTTTTTTAGTTCATTTAACTAACGTACGCAAAAAATTATTATTGTAAACGAAACTTTCTCCATATATAATAATTCCATGAACTAAAACAAAGTTAAATTGGCTTTAGTGAAATAGAGAGTTCACTTTTTTTGAGTGCAGAATATGAATTTATAAAAACACAAAATTTCAAAAAATAATTAGGCTTCCAGATGTTTAAAAAATCTTGGTATTGGTCTATGTAGGCATTTTATAAAAAATAAATCTATATAAAAAAGAACAAGTATTTACAGCAGTAAGTTCGGCCGGGCCGAATACCCACCCATGAATCACCCACCACCATGAATCAAATATTATAGTTTCCTTTAAAATTTCAGGGGGGTTTGATGACAGATATTCTCCCAAGCAGAACCGTTCAATTAGTACACTTCCCGAAAGTAAATTTAAAGATTTTACCTTTGAAGACTATATCAGATTTTGGATTTATAAGAACCATTTTTGTTTTGTGAGTTTTAGAGGAATCATTAACATATCTTTTAAGTGTGCAAGCAAATGATGAAATAACGTCTTGATTGGAGATCTAAAATCTGTAGATTTTCACCCCCATTATTTAAATGATTACGAGAAGTAAAATCTGGAAATTTTACATTTAGTTTCAAGCAATTTTCATGATTAGTGCGCCTTCTATACACTCAAGAAGTGAAATTGGTCTATATGGAGGCCTTACCATACGGGCCGATAAAAACTAAAGGGTGATTCTTTTGAGGTTAGGATTTTCATGCATTAGTATTTGACAGATCACGTGGGATTTCAGACATGGTGTCAAAGAGAAAGATGCTCAGTATGCTTTGACATTTCATCATGAATAGACTTACTAACGAGCCACAACGTCGAATTTTCAGTGAATGGGCCCTAGAAAAGTTGGCAGAAAATCCGCTTTTTTATCGACAAATTTTGTTCAGCGATGAGGCTCATTTCTGGTTGAATGGCTACGTAAATAAGCAAAATTGCCGCATTTGGAGTGAAGAGCAACCAGAAGCCGTTCAAGAACTGCCCATGCATCTCGAAAAATGCACTGTTTGGTGTGGTTTGTACGCTGGTGGAATCATTGGACCGTATTTTTTCAAAGATGCTGTTGGACGCAACGTTACGGTGAATGGCGATCGCTATCGTTCGATGCTAACAAACTTTTTGTTGCCAAAAATGGAAGAACTGAACTTGGTTGACATGTGGTTTCAACAAGATGGCGCTACATGCCACACAGCTCGCGATTCTATGGCCATTTTGAGGGAAAACTTCGGAGAACAATTCATCTCAAGAAAAGGACCGGTAAGTTGGCCACCAAGATCATGCGATTTGACGCCTTTAGACTATTTTTTGTGGGGCTACGTCAAGTCTAAAGTCTACAGAAATAAGCCAGCAACTATTCCAGCTTTGGAAGACAACATTTCCGAAGAAATTCGGGCTATTCCGGCCGAAATGCTCGAAAAAGTTGCCCAAAATTGGACTTTCCGAATGGACCACCTAAGACGCAGCCGCGGTCAACATTTAAATGAAGTTATCTTCAAAAAGTAAATGTCATGGACCAATCTAACGTTTCAAATAAAGAACCGATGAGATTTTGCAAATTTTATGCGTTTTTTTTAAAAAAAAAGTTATCAAGCTCTTAACAAATCACCCTTTATATCCGATACACGTTTTTGTGAGTCTACAATACAATTTCAGGCAAATCCGATAAAAACTACGGTTTCTAGAAACCCACGGAGTTAAATCGATAGATCGGTATTAAGGGTGCTATACTAAAACATGGACCGATAATCACCGTTTTCGGCACACCTCTTAACGGTCCTAAAATATTTTTAGATTTAAAATTTCAGGACAATTGGATAAAAACTACGGTTTCAAAAATCCCAAACAATAAAATCATTTCAATTTCAGGCAAATTGGACAAGTCCAAAAAGTAAAATCGGGAGGTCGGTCTATATGGGCCTATACTAAAACATTGACCGATACTCTCCATTTTCGGCGCACCTCTTCGTAAAATAATTCTAGATTTCAAATTTAGTGCAAATTGGATAAAAACTACGGATTCTAGAAGTCCGAGAAGTGAAACCGGGAGATCGGTCTATATGGGTGCCATACCAAAACATGAACCGATACTCACCATTTTTGGTATACCTCTTTATGGTCCTAAAATACCTCTAGATTTCAAATTGGATAAAAACTACGGATTCTAAAAGACCATGTAATAAAATCTAGATATCGGTCTATATGGGGGCTATACGAAAACATGGACCGATACTCACCATTTTTGGCGCACCTCTTTATGGTTCAAAAATACCTCTAAATTTCAAATTTCAGGCAAATTGGATAAAAACTACGGTTTTTATAAGCCCAAGACCCCAAATCGGGAGTTCGGTTTATATGGGGACTATATCAAAACCTGGACCGATATATCCCATCTTCGAACTTGACCTGCCTGCAGAGAAAAGACGAGTTTGTGCAAAATTTCAGCACGATTGCTTCATTATAGAAGGCTGTAGCGTGATTACAACAGACAGACGGACTTGGTTATATCGTCATAGAATTTCTCCCTGATCAAGAATGTATATACTTTATATAGTCGGAAATCGATATTTCGATGTGTTACACACGGAATGACTAACTTATTATACCCCCGTCACCATTCTATGGTGGTGGGTATAAAAATATACAAAAATCAAAATTTCGGGCTAATCAGATTTCTTAAAGCAAATCGGAGATGGGTTTTTATGTAGATGCTATATCACAAAATTGTTCAGTATGACCAATCTTTGAACTCAACATGCCTGCCAAAAATTCAGAACGTTAGGTTCTACAATTGCCTTAAATTGTGCCTTTATCAAGAGTATATAGGGTTAAAAATTAATCACCGTGAAATTTCTCCCGTATAAATACAATTTGAATGGCCTGAAATCCAGTACTTTGTTTTTCGTTGTTCGATTAAAAACACCAATCGAATCTAACTTGTCAAAATATTTCTTTTGTTACAATTTTATTGATATGAAGTATTTTTGAAATTTTGTTTCGCCGGAGTCGGAGTCGAGCAAAATTTATACGACTCCGGCTCCGACTCCGACTCCAGCAAAATCTTCAGACTCCGACTCCAAGACTCCGACTCCGGCTCCGACTCCACAGCCCTGGTTGTGTCATCCGAATACGGGCAAAATTTTTTAAAGTAGAGACATTTAGCTCCTACAACTGTCTGTCTTCTATCACAAACGTAAATCCATTGAAATAATCGAAACATTGTAGTAGAAACCCACGTATGATTGCAAATATAGTACATAGATTGGGGCAATTGATATTTAATTATAAATGTAGAATATTCATTACTTCAACCGATTTCCAACCAATCTCTTCTCTGTGTGTGTGTATGACTGGGAATTATATATAAATCTTAACCAATAGTCGTATTATATTAGCGTTAGGTTTTAAACCAAAACCTTATTTCTTCCCCAATCTGCACACAGATTACACACAAAAAACAGTGAAACCACCAGGAAGGGAAATGTTGGTTTATTTTGAAATATTTAGGTTAATTTTAGAAAAATTTAAATACACTGTATAACAAACATAAGAAAATATTTTTAGGTTTGTTTTTTTTTTTTTTATTGTTGGTTTGTACTTCAATATATTTGTTGTTTCTGGTTGGTTCAACAAAAGAAAGTAATCTAGAAGGTTCAGCGGTTAAAACTAGAATTGCCCATATGTAATAGGTACTTTTAGTTAATGTGGTATCACAATGGACTGAATAGTCTAAGTGAGCCTGAAACTTAATCGGGCTGCCACTTTAACCTAACCTACTCTTGTAGTTTAGTCAACGCAATGGTTGTAAGCTGAGATCAAAACAACAAATATGAAAATATTTTTCGACAAATTCAAGAATACGAATTTCACGATGGCTGCCTTTGTGGTAAAATTTGTTCCCACAAAACAATGAATTCCTCAGAATTTCCCACAAAATAGTTCCGAACCCAGCTATTTCCCATGTCAAGGTAATTTTCTCAAAACATAATATTTCAATGAACTGATATAGAAATTAATTAGTTTTAATGCCATAGAGGTTTCACTTTTTTGAGTGTAGATCGAATCAGAACTACCAACGGAACCCAACAAACAAAAAATATTAAAATTTAAAAATAATCGATTACCACTCACAATAAATATTGGTTACCAGTCGCCGACTACGAAACATACAATATCTTGGGGTCCGGATTCGAATATTGCCGAGACCGACCATTTTTAAAATGTTTTTATTTTTTTTTTTATTTTTATTATTCTTATAGGGTTTCCATATGGATAATTTTCAAAAGAGAACTTTCGCTTTAAAAAAAGAGAAAATTTTAACTAAAAAAGAGTTTACAATAAAAAAACTCTTTATTAAATAATAATTTTATTGATGGTAAAATTAAAATAATAATAGTTTCTAATGATAGAAACAACGAAATAAATATATAATAAAACAATAAAAACAAAAAGAATCACATTTTCTTAAAAAATAAACAGAATAAATTCAAAAATACGCTGTCAAAATTGACGACGACAACGTATTGGCGTATTTACGTCGTACGTTCAATTACATCTATTTCTAATTTTTACGCAGTACGTCGAAACGTCGCAATTGTGTTCCGGCCTTTAATTTGTCAACAAATTTAACCCAGTAAATTATCAGTGGCGAACAATTGTGGCGAATTCCTACTAAATAAATAAAATTCCATCACTCTAGGAGTTTTTTTTTTTTTTGAAATAGAGTACATAAAGAGCACTGTTGGACATAAAAATACGGCACCAAAAAAAGAGAGTGAACAAAAAGATACGAACACAAAAAGAGAACATGTTCTCTTTAAAAGAGATGTAATGGACAGCCTATATTATTACCCAGTAAAAAGTGGGAAGTTGTTCCACAAACATTTATTTTTAAGAGAATCCCGGGATCCTCCATAAATTTTTTCCACTTCCAATGAAGTTTTTTTGGAATAGTCTTAGAAAATACGCTACATGGAGTTTAAATGGCAAAATATATATTTCTACAAAAATATACGCCGAAAATAATAAAATAAAAGCGGCTTAAAAAAATTATCAAATGTTTGCTTAAATTTTCGTTCGAATGGAACACCAAAAAACCTTTGGATGTTCTTCTAAAGCCGCAACTTTAAAAACACTTCCAAAAATATCGTCCCAAAGATGTTCTTTATTTTAACTGCACAGACCATTTTTATACCCTCCACCATAGGATGGGGGGTATATTAACTTTGTCATTCCGTTTGTAACACATCGAAATATTGCTCTAAGACCCCATAAAGTATATATATTCTGGGTCGTGGTGAAATTCTGAGTCGATCTGAGCATGTCCGTCCGTCCGACCGTCTGTTGAAATCACGCTAACTTCCGAACGAAACAAGCTATCGACTTGAAACTTGGCACAAGTAGTTGTTATTGATGTAGGTCGGATAGTATTGTAAATGGGCCATATCGGTCCACTTTTACGTATAGCCCCCATATAAACGGACCCCCAAATTTGGCTTGCTATTGCTCTAAGAGAAGCAAATTTCATCCGATCCGGCTGAAATTTTGTACATGGTGTTACACGCAAAAAAAAAAAACGTTTGGAAAACATGTACAGAAAACGTTTTTCTTTTGTTAGAGTTTTTTGAATTGCTTCGAAACTTTTAAACTTTTATCACCAAAAAAATTCGTTTGTTACAAAATTTTTATTTTTTCAATAAAAAAGTTATTTTTGAAACAACAACACAGTCCCTTTCTTTTATATCAAACACTGTTCTTTTCTGACTTTAGGCCTTTAATAAGACACATTTTACAGTTAACTTATATGGATATTTATCTATTGATGACCATAACAGGTACATAGCTCAGTGGTTAGTGTGTTGGCTTACAAAGTGCATGGACCGCGGTTCGATTCTTCGTCCAGGCAAAAGGTAAAAAAATTTTAAAAATGTAAAAATCGTATAATTTCTTCTACATTGTTGGTATTACAGGAAAAGGTGTTAAGAACTAAAAACCTCGTGGATGTTAGAAAGATGTAAGGGAAAATGCAATTAGCAAGATTTTTTTTTTTTTTGATTTTGTCTTTATGAAATTGTTTTTACATCCTGGAAAAGAATAAACGTTTATCACAAAAAGTATATACTTTTCTTCCAAATACACTTCCTTACAGCGAAAAGCAAATGACAAACGAACTTTGTTTGTCTAAAATTTCATTTGGGAGGAAAGAATTATTTTTTTGCGTGTAGTGTATGGTCTCTAACAACCATGCAAAAATTGGTCCACATCGGTCCCCATATAAAACGATCCCCCGATTTGGCTTGCGGAGCCTCTAAGAGAAGCAAATTTCATTCAATGCGGCTGTAATTTGGTACATGGTGTTAGTATATGGTCTCTAATGACCATGCAAAAATTGGTCCACATCGGTCCATAATTATATATAGCCCCCATATAAACCGATCACCAGATTTGACCTCCGGTGCCTCTTGGAAGACCAAAATTCATCTGATTCAGTTGATATTTGGTACGTGATGTCAATATATGGCCTCAAACACCCATGCAAAAATTGGTCGAAATCGGTCAATAATTATATATAGGCCCCATATAAACCGATCCCCAGATTTGACCTCCGGAGCCCCTTGGAAGAGCAAAATTCATCCGATTCGGTTGAAATTTGGTACGTGATGCTAGTATATGGTATCCAACAACCATGCAGAAATTGGTTCATATCAGTCTATAATTAATATAGCCCCCATATAAACCGATCCCCAGATTTGACCTCCGGTGCCTTTTGGAGAAGCAAAATTCATCCGACCTGGTTGAAATTTGGTACATTGTGCTAGTATATGGCCGTTAACAACCATGCCTAACTAGGTCCATATCGATCTATAGTTATATATAGCCCTCAGATAAATCGACACCAATCACACAAAAATCATAATTGTATATAGCCCCCATATAAGCGACCCCCATATTTCAATTCTGGCTCTCTACGTACCGAGCAAAAGTCCATATCGATTCGTAATTATTTGTAGACTAACCTATACATACCTTTTTTGTCTAATATATACCACGTATAGTCTAACTCACAATTTAGAAAACGATGTTAAGAAGTTTTAAGATACCACACCCCAAGTAATTCGATTGTGGATGACAGTCTTTCGTAGAAGTTTCTACGCAATCCATGGTGGAGGGTACATAAGATTCGGCCTGACCGAACTTACGTTTTTAATAATATACTAAAGGAGACGAAGTGTGTGGAATTTTGTTGTACCAAGGTACATTATGAAGACTCTAAAGATGCAGGCCAGAATCATTTTGAATGATTTGTGACATTAAAGCCTATTATATTATTGCTGAAGTACGAGGATTTCCTGGTAACTGCTTGTAATAATATCATCAACAACATCATACACCTTAGCAAAATAAATACTAAATACAAATATCTCTCCGATGGTAATCATCATTTAAGTCTCTTTCTTTCACTTCCATTATATTTTGGAGTGTTTTTGCCAAGGCTATCATTGCTCACTACAACAAATATATAAAAATAAATGTAACTACACGTGTGTAACTTAGCTTTTGCGGATGCGTCCTCTTCGTCGTCGTTTATTTGTGTAAAGTGTTAGGGATATCCTCATTGTGATTCTCAATACCAAACAAGAATTCTTTCAAGAATACTTTGATAAGAAAGGATTTTCTCCGCTTTTCAGTTCAAAAGTTATGAACTTTTGCCCATCCATGTTGGGGAGCATGCTGCTTTGCCTTCCTTTTGTTATTAGAGATTATCAAGTGTTAAGTAAACACAAATAAACAGAACAAAGGCAAAGAAAAGAATAAAGAATTCGGTCGAGAGAAGAGTAAAGCGGAACTAAGATGAGGAGAACCGTAACAAAAACAAACTTAAATCTCCACAATCCCGAGTTAATACGGAATTTAAATCATCCGTAACAGGTGCTGTGGGCAACATTAAATCGGCCACATTAAAAAAGTTGGACTTACTTACAACCAATGTTTACAATGTTCGTGGAATTCATTTGAATTTTATCGAACATGTTTTGTGTACAAGAATATTTTGCAATGCAAAACCATGATTATTATCATAATATTAGCCTTGAAAAATTTTACCGCTACGGATGGTGTTTAAAACAGCTTCATGAATCTCCATATTACATCTGTGTACATTCTTCCTGGGATTATTTGAAATTACATCGTCGGAGGTAGTGGGATATGAAATCATTGTCCGACATCTCACTGAGGAAAGTAATTGCCTTTGATCGATTGTTTGCTATATATATAAATAACAAATATCACCAGTTTTTGTTTTTTCAACTAAAAAAATTAGTTGAAGTACATAAAGACTTCAAACGGGTCAAATTTTTGGTCATTTAGGCCATGTTCCAATTAAAACAATTATTCAAATTTGTATAGTTTTTATTAAAAAGTGAGTAAAGTATATAGTCGGGCGGGGTGTCTGATATAAATCCTGAGCTACACTGGTTACTACACTGAAAAAATATGGTCGTGAGGACAAAGATTTCGTGTCCTTAAAATGCGAATGCGAATTTTGCCTAGCATAAAATGTTTTATTTTTTCAAAGGTCTTTCATGAAGTCGTTTTGTGATTCTACTTAAGTGCTTCGACTTAAAAATGAGTAACTTTTCATGAAATTTTGTTGGACTAATGCTTCAAAATTAATGAAATTGTCTGTAAATTTATGGGTATTTAGTATCTTGACTACAAAGAAAAAAAAACGTTCAAAAATAGCACATATTTTCCAAGACGATATTTACTTGAAACATTGCATTTGCATTCTATTTGAAATAGTCAGAAATTTAAGTTTATTTTTATACCCTTCACCATAGGATAGGGGGTATATTAACTTTGTCATTTTGTTTGTAACACATCGAAATACTGCTCTAAGACCCCATAAAGTATATATATTTTGGGTCGTGGTGAAATTCTGAGTCGATCTAAGCATGTCCGTCCGTCCGTCTATTGACATCACGCTAACTTCCGAACGAAACAAGCTTTCGACTTGAAACTTCGCACAAGTAGTTGTTATTGATGAAGGTCGGATGGTATTGCAAATGGGCCATATCGGTCCACTTTTACGTATAGCCCTATTTTACGTATATTCCTATTCAACCGTCGAACGGAACGGACGTGTTTTTTCAATAGCGGATAAACTCATAGTAATAGGTACCTACTACGAATTTCAAGTGTGGTGGGATATTAAGCCACCATGCAGCGAAATTCCAAGTCATCCACTGGGTTGCTAACTTCAGGGCCCAGTGGACGGGTATCGACTGGAGTTATAAATCTGGGCAATGACCAAGAGTTAGGCCCAATTAGTCGACCTGTAGACGGGTCGACAGGTGGCGACACACTGACAAGTCGAACTTTTTCTAAGGTAACGACATCAAAAGGAGGTAATCCCTCACGAAAGAGATTCAAGGAACGCAGAAATGCTTTGTTTATCCTAAAGAAGTTAGGATCAGTCGACCCAAGCACGTTGTCGGCTAAACAAAGCGATTCCTTAAAATGGGCTCAAGGAATTCTTGAGACTGGAAAAAGGGAACGATCGCCGGATGAGCTGCCATCCTCCAAAAGGGATCAAAGATCGTTTGCCTCAGTTGCTAAAGATAGCCTTGTGATGGCTATCATTAATAAAGGAGCATTGGACGGTATGGTTCCAAAGCAAAAATGGGGGGAAATTGAGAATGCTCTATCTGTCGTCTACTCACAGGTACTGGAAAAGTTTCCCGGCCCAGATCCTCGACACCAAGAGGCTGGTTGGTATCAAGGACGATTTAAGCTAGTCGCATTTGAGGACCAGAGGTCTATAGAATGTTTTAAAGCTGCTCTGATACTAATTGGTGAAGTTTGGGAAGGAGCTGCTCTAGAGTTAGTCGAGAAGAAAGACATACCGGCTAGACCTAGAGCACATGCCTGGATACCTGCAAACCCTTCTGACCCTGAATCTATTTTAAATAGACTGAAACGATGCAATCCAGATCTTCCAACAGCTGATTGGAAGGTTGGCCGTTTGGATGAAGTGGATGGACCAAGACGGCATGCAGTGTTTATATTGAACACTCAGTCTTTGCCACATCTGGCAAAGTCCCAGGGCCGTGTATGTTATGGCTTTCATTATATCCAAATGAAGGTGTATAAAAACGATCAGCTAAAGGATTCAGAAATGGACAAGCCTCTGTCTGAATCAGAAGTAAGCGGATCCTCTTGCGAAGTCGAGGGAGATACCAAAGTTGAAGACATGGATAGATACCGTATGCGTGAGGAGGCTTCTATTGCCTCAGAACTCACCAAAGTCGAACCTATGGTTATTGCGAGAGTCACCGATATCTCTGAAGAGGACATTCTTGATGACTCGATCGAAGCGGCTGATGTGACGGTTGTTGAAAATCTCGATGGTCCTACGGATCCTCCAGATAAATCTTCATCATTGTAAGGCTGCATGTGCTGCCTTAAAAGTTCTCCTGATGAAAGGGGACATAGATATAGTTCTTATTCAAGAACCATATGTTTACAAAAACAAAATATGTGAATTAAGTACTCCGGGGTTCAAACTATTGCAGTATACTGGTAATGATGTAAATCGAGCCTGTATAATTGCTAAAAACGAGCTCAATTTGTTTCTGCTTCCCTCAATGTGCAATACAGACACTGTCGTTGCAAGTTTAGAAATAGCCAAATGCAAATATTGGGTATCTTCGGTCTACATGGGACATGACAGGGAGATGCCTCCATATGCCGTTAAGACCTTAGTGGAGGAGTCACTGAAAACAAAGGCGAAACTCATTATGGGATGCGATGCGAATGCACATCATAGTATATGGGGAAGTAGTGATACTAATGCAAGGGGAGAGTCGCTAATAGAGTTTATTTTGCGTACTAATCTGGTAGTTTGCAACAAGGGAGATGTCCCAACCTTTGTCACTAAAAACAGGCAAGAGGTTTTGGACATCACCTTGGCCTCGCAAGAACTAAATGAAATGATATCTGAGTGGCAGGTTTTAAGTGAACACAGCTTCTCAGATCATCGCTACATCAGTTTCAAATTTGATGTTCATATCACCAAGATCATATTTCCGCCAAATGTTAGGAAAGCTGACTGGAATAGGTATAGGGAATCGTTCAATATGATGATACCGGAAATAACAGAGACAAATATGAGAAATGTGCAAGATATCGAACACGCAGTGGAGCGGATTACTAAGGCCTTCAACATCTCACTGAAAGCTGCATGCCCTAGAGGAAAGCCAAGGGGGAAACATCGACCACCATGGTGGTCTACGGAATTAAGTAATATGAGGAAATCCTGCAGGAAGCTCTTTAACAAGGCAAAGTCCACCAGAGCCCCTGAGGACTGGGACGCTTACAAGAAGAATCTGAGAGGATACAAGCGAGAACTGAGAAAGGCTCAGCATAACTCTTGGAATGCTTACTGCAGCAGTATTGAGAATACGTCCGAGGCTTCCAGACTACGGAAGGTTCTAGCATCCACCAACTCCGCTCCAGGTTTCATTAAAACATCGGAGGGCAATTGGACAACGTCCAGTAAGGAGACGCTGGAGGTACTATTGGACACACATTTTCCTGGAAATCAGACGGTTGAACCATGTACTGGCGGTGCCACAGTTGCTCAGCGGTCGTTTCCTGTCGAGGAAATTGTATCGGAAACTAGAATAAGATGGGCGCTAAATAGCTTTGGACCATTCAAATCCCCTGGACCTGATGGAATTACTCCGGCGGAGTTACAAGCTGTAACTGACAAAATTATCCCCTGGTTGTCGGTGATATATAAAGGATGTATCAACTTATCATATATCCCAGGAAAGTGGAGGGAAACAAAAGTCGTTTTCATACCTAAAGCGGGAAAAGCCTCTCACTCGAGGGCGAAGGATTTCCGACCAATCAGCTTATCCTCATTCCTACTTAAGACTCTGGAGAGGATGATAGATATTTATCTTAGAACTAGCATCGATTCAAGTTTGTTCTCGAAACGACAGCATGCATACTCGAAGGGCAGGTCTACTGAGACCGCACTACATGAACTAGTCAGCTTTATTGAAAGCTCACTATCTGTCAAAGAATACACAATCGTGGCGTTTCTAGACATCGAAGGGGCGTTCAATAATGTCCATCCGAGCTCGATATTAAATGGACTGACAACTCTGAATGTTGATCCATGTATACTCAGGCTGTTAGACGAACTGCTAATGAAGAGACGTATTTCAGCCACACTAGGACAAGCAAACATACAAAGGTATGTGAACAGAGGCACTCCCCAAGGAGGAGTCCTATCACCTCTTCTTTGGAATGTTGCTATAAATAGCCTTCTGGTTACTCTAGAAAAAGAAAGGATAAAAGTGGTGGCATACGCAGATGATGTGGCTCTGGCAGTCAGGGGAAAATTCCCATCCACAATCAGAGATATTATTCAGAGGGCCCTCCGGATGACTGAGAAATGGGCGAAAGACAATGGTCTTGGGGTAAATCCTGCAAAGACAGAATTAGTCATGTACTGCAACGATCGCAAAACTCCCACGGTTAGGCCTATTTCCTTAGGGGGTATTGAAATTCCCTTTGGTGAATGTGCAAAATACCTTGGCGTTATTTTGGACAGGAAGCTGAACTTTAAGCTTAATATTGAAGAAAGGGCGAGAAAGGCAACTGTAGCTTTGTACTCGTGCAAAAAGGCAATAGGAAAAAAGTGGGGACTGAAACCAAAAATTGTGCATTGGCTATACACGGCAGTGGTTAGACCTATAATGCTATATGGTGTTGTAGTCTGGTGGCCGGCACTTCAGAAACCGACTTGTTTAGATAAAGTTCAGCGTATGGCGTGTTTGTGTATTTCAAGCGCATTCAGCAAGACAGGAACAAATTCCCTTAATGTCGTGCTGCATCTATTGCCTTTAGACATTTTGGCCAAACAGTCAGCTGCAACAACGGCTGTGCGGTTGCGCGAACTATCGCTGTGGTCGGAAAAAGGTTACGGTCACAGTTCTGTCCTCAAAACAATGCCAGATGTGCCTAACGTAGTGGATTACACTTTGGCGAGTCCACTTTTCGACAAAAAGTTTGAGACTCTAATCCCCAACAGTGAGGCGTGGTGCACACAGACCCCGGGGAATAAAGAATATATAGATTTCTACACTGATGGCTCCAAATTGGATGGACAAGTGGGGTTCGGAGTATATTCTAATGATCTGGAACTTCGAATAGCGAAAAGATTACCTAATCACTGTAGTGTTTTTCAGGCTGAAATATTAGCAATAAGAGAGGTGGCGAATTGGCTGAGAAGTAATGTTCCAAAAAATGTGGGCATTAATATATACTCAGACAGTCAACCTGCAATAAAATCCTTGGACTCTGTGTTCCTCAACTCGAAAACGGCCATCGACTGCCGCAAATCTCTCAATGAGATGGCTGAGCAGTACAATATTCACCTAATATGGGTGCCTGGCCATAGGAACATACCGGGGAACTGCGAAGCGGATGAGTTGGCAAGGCTAGGGACTACCTTACATATTCCAGGGGAACTAGAATTTGTTGGTATGCCCCTAGCTACCTGCAAGCTCATGCTGCGTGAGAAGGCTGTTATGATGGCAAATGTTCGATGGGAGAATTGCAAGGGTTGTAACGACACCAAGCAAATATGGCCCCATTTCAACTTAAACCGCACACTAGATATGCTAATGTTCTCGAGACGTCAGATATCACTCCTGATATCTGCTATAACGGGTCGCTGCCTGATAGGCGATTTTGCAAAAACTATTGGCGCGAAGTATAATGACTATTGTATGAGCTGTCATGATGCGGAGGAAAAAGAATCAATTAAACACCTCTTGTGTGAGTGTCCTGCATTTTGTGTAAAGCGCAAGCAACTTTTAGGAGCATATAGCTTCAGATTACTGGCGGATCTGGAAAACGTTAACTTAAGCAGTCTGCTACTGTTTTTGGAACAATCTGGTTGGTTCAACAAAGAAAAATAATCAAGAAGGTTCAGCGGTTAAAACTAGAAGTGCCCATATGTAATAGGTACTTTTAGTTAATGTGGTATCACAATGGACTGAATAGTCTAAGTGAGCCTGAATCTTAATCGGGCTGCCACTTTAACCTAACCTAACCTACGTATAGCCCCCATATAAAGGGACCCTCAGATTTGGCTTGTAGAGCCTCTAACAGAAGCATATTTCATCCGACCCGGTTAAAATGTGAATCGTGGTGTGAGTATATGGTCTCTAACATCCATGCAAAAATTGGTCCACATCGGTTCACACTTATATATAGCCCTCACATAAACCGATCCCAAGATTTGGCTTGCGGAGCCTCTAAGAGAAGCATATTTCATCCGATCCGGTTGAAATGTGGAACATGGTGTTAGTATATGGTATCTAACAACAGTGCCAGAATTGGTTCATATCGGTCCATAATTATATATAGCCCCCATATAAACCGTTCTCCAGATTTCACTTCCGGAGCCTCTTGGAGGAGCAAAATTCATCCGATTCGGTTCAAATTTGGAACGTGGTGTTAGTATATGGCCGCTAACAACCATACCAAAATTGGTCCATATCGGTCTAGAGTTATATATGGCCGATCTCCAATCACACAAAAATTTATCCACATCGGTTCATAATCATGCTTGCCACTCGAGCCAAAAATAATCTATCAAAATTTTATTTCTATAGAAAATTTTGTTAAATTTTTTTTTCTGTAGAAAATTTTGTCAAAATTTTATTTCTATAGAAAATTTTGTGAAAATTTTATTTTTAAAGAAAATTTTGATAAAATTTTATTTTTATAGAAAATTTTGCCACCATTTTATTTCTATAGAAAATTTTGTTAAAATTTTATTTCTATAGAAAATTATGATAAAATTTTATTTCTATAGAAAATTTTGTCAAAATTTTATTTCTATAGAAAATTTTTGTCAAAAAATTGTGTCAAAATTTTATTTCTATAGAAAATTTTGTCAAAATTTTATTTTTGTAAAAAATTGTGTCAAAATTTTATTTCTATAGAAAATTTTGTGAAAATTTTATTTCTGTAGAAAATTTTGTTAAAATTTTATTTCTATAGAAAATTTTGTCAAAATTTTATGTCTATAGAAAATTTTGTCAAACTGAATTATATACGTATTTGATCGATCTTTTTTGATTTAATATATACCACGTATGGACTTACATACAATTTAGAAGACGGTGTTATGAGGTTTTAATTTACCTTGCCATCGGCAAGCGTTACCGCAACTTAAGTAATTCGATTGGGATGGCAGAGTTTAGAAGAAGTTTCTACGGAATCGATGGTGGAGGGTATAGAAGCTTCGGCCTGGCCGATACTTGTTTTTATTTTATTTTATTTTATTTATTTATCATATTAGAACAATAAGGAGGTATTTCTTTTTTAGTTCAAGTTATACACCATAAAGAAAGTCATTAATTGTAATTTAATTGTAAGAATTAGTATATCATTATTATCAAATTCTAAGCAAAATAAAAATAAAGGTTTATATTTTTTGTTTACACAATTTTTGTAGAACAACACTAAAATGCCTGAGGTTGAAGATTCCATAGTGAAAATATTACTTTTGGCTTGCGAAATACTATATATTAAAAAAAAAATTTTCATTTTTCAATTAATCTCCATTTTGTGCGATTTTCCCCCTCTGTGCGTCGTAACGGTCGACATTCGCTCCCTGCTCGTATTCGCCAACCGTGGGGTTAAAATAAATGCCCTAAAAACATTACGGCCGCATACTATGGACCTTTCAAAAGGACTCAACATCATCGCACTCAGCACGCGTCAATTTAAAAAGCTTAAAAATGAGGTTCTTCGCTTCACTTATACCGCACAACGGTCACCTCCGGACCACAATCCGTTGCATTTTGTGCTTGACCCATTTTGGAGAGTAAGGTTGGCACTAAAGAATGCCAATGTATCGACCCTGTTAAGACGACATTTCGTGATGACAAGGTACAGTTTTATTTCTTAACATTGTCTTCTATCAATATTAGATAAAAATGGCAAAATAAATACCCTATATAGGGTATCTTCTTAATCGATCTTAATCGATTTATAAATGTGATTCTATATTGCATGGTAATCAGATAACATCGCTTCCAAAATTCAACCGGATTGGATGAAATTTGTTCATCCAAGAGCTCCGGAAGTCAAATGTGAGGATCGGTTTATATGGGGGACATTTTGCATACACGCTCACAAAAAATCGTCTCTGTAACATATACTCCCAAACATATTTTGCTTCAAGCATATACATTTTTGGGTATTGCCCAAACATTTATATGTTTGATCTCTTCCAATATATAATGTGTTTGAAAGCATATTGGTCTAAACAATATATGTTTGGGTAGTCTAAGTTCCAAACATTTTGTATTTTTGCATCCAAATTCAATAATGTTGTCTTCCAAAAAACAATATGTTATTATGTGAACATATAATATGTTTGGAAGCATTTTGCACCCAAAAATATTATATGCTTAAAAAAAATTCTCCCAAACAATATTGTGCTCAAAATTTTATTTATTTATTTATATATTTACAATCATAATGAATTATGAAAATAAACAGGTAATATAGGTGCTAACAACATAGGTTTTCGACGTGAATGCTCAAAATTTTGTTTCTGCCCAATTGTATATTCCCCCACATCTTTCTCACTTACACGAGATTTTTTAGTTCTTAGCACCTTTTTCTGTAATACAAACATTGTAGAAGAAATTATCCAATTGTATGATTTTTTTTATTTTAATTTTACCTTTTGCCGGACGGGGATTCGAACAGCGGACCACACAGTTTGTAAGGATCAAAGAAGTAGCTGATCAATTGCCCAAGGAAAAATAAAATGTTAATTTTGTAATAACAAGCAACAACCACCAACTTAATTCAATATCGCTCCCTGTTAAATAGCGCTCCAAGCTACTAAACACATATATGTTTATAGGCTATTTCTAAATTAATATATGTTTGCATCCAAGCATATTATATTTACAAACATTTTATGTCCCAATCATAATATGTTCTAACATATTAACATATATGTCCCAAACATGTTATGCTAGTTTATGAACATTATATGCCTGCACTCAAAAATATTGTGTTTAAAATTTGTGTTCCAAACATATAATGTTTATAGCCAAACATATGAAAAACAGTCTTTTTCATCCGTGTAGTTGTTAGAGGGCATATATTAACATCGCGTACCAAAATTCATGCGGATCGGATGCAATTTGATCTGCCAAGAGCATATTTGTAATGCTATTGTTGTGGCATTTCTATTATAGTCTTCCTCGCCCTGAATATGGGCTTTCTTTAAAATACACATATTTATTGCCTTTCATTTATTTTTGTATCTACATCTAGTTTTGATATAGAAAATAACGAATGTATTCTTTAAGAAAATGATATCCTTTTCAAATCAGTATATGACACATTGTGTCCAAATGTATATGCTATCGATGCTATGCGATAAGGTTCGTTAGCGAAATATGCGAAAAAGTGCCAACGACATTGAAATTGAGTTGTCTAGGCTACCCGCATCATTTTATCCGGAAATAAACTCTTAGCCTCCCATTGAATGGTCCTAAAAGTATCTCGATGGAATTTTGCATGTCACACTTGAGATGACACACATTTGAAATTAGAAATGACAATTTCGAGGAAATTTTTGGGGCCAATATCTGACATATGTACATTGGAATTCTTGTGTATTGACACCGAAGCACTATGACAATGGTTGCGATTCCCACCTACCACCTTCTTTAGGAATTTTTATATTTGGGGAAATTAGCATTGTTTGCCCCAATACCACATGATAAACGTTTGCCATATATGGTGGTAACGGTGATATTTTGGTACAAAGATTATACCGATTCTGTGGTCTAGTTACATTGAGATTGACTATTACGCTAACTTTTATCAATGTTAAACGGGAAGTTTTCTTATGACCTTTGAAAAGTTAAAATAAAATGACAAGCATGGGCTTTCATCTCAAAGGGAAAAAGGTGTACTCTTTCAGAACTTGTAACCTGATATAGTAACCCGGAGTAAAAGTGCATCCAAAAAAGTAATGTTCTGTTTGGATCCGGAAGTAATGCGGAAGTAGGATTAGGAGTATCCTTCATCGCTTTAAGTAGTAGGATAGATAAGATTAGAAAGACGCACCCACACGGAGGAAAAGGAAAGTGTTTCATATGTTTCGGTGTAAAAATTATATATTTGGAACTTAAATTTTTAGCACAAATTTTGCTTAAGCTCAAGCATATAATGTTCATAAAATTTTATAATATATTTGGGATATACATGTTAATATTTTAGAATATATTATGTTTGTCACATCCTTTTTTTGGAAATATAATGCCTTTGGATGCAAACATATACTTATTTAGAAATTTCGTATAAACATATATATGTTTAGAAGCGTGAGAGAGAAATTTCTTCCTCTAAAGATGACGACGGAGATAGATAACGAAAACTTCAACATAACACAATGGGAGAATGAACTGAGAGCATATTTTGTTGTGGGTAAATGTGCTTGCATTCATTTTGGTAAGTGCCTGGCACATGAACGAGACACCCTAAAAATTTACACCCAATCGACCCTATTGATTTTGGAAGAAATCAGATCACATTTAGATATGGCCCCTTACAAGCTTATTTTGCATTCTTCGAAAATTTGGAACATATTTATAGTTAACGGCACCAAAGCGATTCCGATCGTGTTGCAGTCAAAATGTTACGAGTTCATTTTTTATTTTATTTTTAGAAACTCCTTAAATTGTGTCTGCCTTGAACATCATTCAGCGCTAAAGACATTTTAACAATTTTTACTCCAATTTTTCCCTTCGCAATATGAAATTCTCTTAATCAACAGTAAAACTTATTTTTATACCCTCCATCATAGGATGGGGGTATATTAACTTTGTTTGTAACACATCGAAATATTGCTCTAAGACCCCATAAAGTATATATATTCTGGGTCGTGGTGAAATTCTGAGTCGATCTAAGCATGTCCGTCCGTCTGTTGAAAGCACGCTAACTTCCGCACGAAACAAGCTATCGACTTGAAATTGGCACAAGTAGTTGTTATCGATGTAGGTCGGATGGTATTGAAAATGGACCATATCGGTCCACTTTTACGTATAGCCCCCATATAAAGGGACCCTCAATCATGCAAAAATTGGTCCACATCGGTCCATAATTATATATAGCCCCCATATAAACCGATCCCCTGATTTGGCTTGTGGAGCCTCTAAGAGAAGCATATTTCATCCGATCCGGCTGAAATTTGGTACATGGCATTGGTATATGGTCTCTAGTAACCGTGCAAAAATTGGTCCATATCGGTCCATAATTATATATAGCCCCCATATAAAACGTTCTCCAGATTTGACCTCCGGAGCCTCTTGGAGGAGCAATATTCATCCGATCCGGTTCAAATTAGGAACGTGGTGTTAGTATATGGTCGCTAACAACCATACCAAAATTGGTCCAATCACACAAAAATTGGTCCATATCGGTTCATAATCATGGTTGCCACTAGAGCCAAAAATAATCTACCAAAATTTTATTTCTATAGAAAATTTTGTCAAAATTTTATTTCTAGAGAAAATTTTGTTAAAATTTTATTCGGTTCATAATAAAATTTTCATCATTGTCAAAATTTTATTTCTATAGAAAATTTTGTTCAAATTTTATTCGGTTCGTAATCATGGTTGCCACTCGAGCCAAAAATAATCTACCAAGATTTTATTTCTATAGAAAATTTTGTCAAAAGTTTATTTCTATAGAAAATTTTGTTAAAATTTTATTTCTGCAGACATTTTTGTCAAAATTTTCTTTCTATAGAAAATTTTGTGAAAATTTTTATTTCTATAGAAAATTTTGTGAAAATTTTATTTCCATAGAAAATTTTGTTAAAATTTTATTTCTGTAGAAAATCTTGTCAAAATTTTATGTCTACTTTGTCAAACTGAATTATATACGTATTGGATCGACCTTTTTTGATTTAATATATACCACGTATGGACTTACATACAATTTAGAAGATGGTGTTAGGAGGTTTTAAGATACCTTGCCATCGGCAAGCGTTACCGCAACTTAAGTAATTCGATTGTGGATGGCAGTGTTTAGAAGAAGTTTCTACGCAATCCATGATGGAGGGTACATAAGCTTCGGCCTGGCCGAACTTATACTTGTTTTTTTTACAAATTTTCTTCATAACTACAGAAATTATAAACTTATTTGTCATGGCATGTTGCAATTACTAAAATATTTTAGTTAACATTTTCTACAAATTAATCATTGTGGGTTCAGTTTTGTCTGGATGTTGACTTTTAATTTTGACATTAGACTCTTTTTTCCAAATTAAGTTTTTTTATGACTTTTGGGAAAATCCGATTGAACCGGTTATGTCCCGTAAAAATCATATTCAACGAGTTTTGGAAAATTATTCGATTGTTTCAAAACAGAGGAAACTCGATTTTTTAATCATTCAAAAATTGTGGTATACACTCATACACTAAGATATGTTATATCATGAGTTTATTATTGATTCCTAGCCAAAGATGATGTTTCTTTAAAATCAGGAATAGGGACATATCTAGCCTACACAGAAAAAAGTGTCTTGTAAATTTAAGGACCATTTTAACTTCCACATATTTCAAAAAATTTACTTTAATATAGTTCATTTTTCGTAACCACAACGAAAATTAAATTAGCTAAAGGAAAATATACAAAATTTCAGTAAATGTTTTTTAGTTCACTAACTACGATATAGGAAGGATTTTTCCTTAATTAAATTTCCAACACAGTAGTTAATGCATCGTTGATTGTATTATAAACATAGACAATATAAAAATCGTAGTACGAAATGCGGACATTTTACTAAGAAAATTTTTGGTATGAAACGAAATGTTTGTAGTAAAAATTAACTTAACCACATTACCGATTTGTATGATGGTTTCCTACAGCTTATTCCCCTTTTTAATATAATATTGGGGTAGTTTTCCTTACGTTGAAAATTTTAGATAAAGTAGAATAAAAACCCAGCAAAAAATACTTCAGCAGTAAGAGTTTAGTTGCGCTTTTTTGCATACAATAATGTAGGCAGTGCATCCACACTGCATGAATCGGTGGCAATAACGTAAACGAGTAATCAAACTAGTTTATGATCATTCGTTTACGTTATTGCAACCAATTCATGCAGTATAAATAGATGGATGGAAAGATAGTGCTGTTTTCCTTCACGCCAACAATGCTTTACTCAAGATTATATATCACTTCGGAGCAATATTTCTATTAAAATGAGCAATTATATCAGCGCTATGTAGGTTAGGTTAGGTTAAAGTGGCAGCCCGATTAAGATTCAGGCCACGTAGACTATTCAGTCCATTGTGATACCACACAGAAAAAAAGTGTCTTGTGAATTTAAGGACCATTTTAACTTCCACATAGTTCAACAAATTTACTGTAATATAGTTCATTTTTCGTAACCACAACGAAAATTAACTTAGCTAAAGGAAAACTTATAAAAATTCAGTAAATGTTTTTTAGTTCACTAACTACGAAATGGGAAGGATTTTTCCTTAAATAAACTTCCAATACAGTAGTTAATGCATCGTTGATTCTATTATAAAAATACATGAGCAATATAAAAATCTTACTACGAAATGTGGACAATTTACTAAGAAAAAATTTTATATGGAAAAAAATTTTTGTAGTAAAAATCAACTTAACGACATTACCGATGCGGTATGATGGCTACCTACAGATTATTTCCCTTTTTATTATAAATTGGAGTGTTTTTCCTCACATTGAAAATTTTAGATAAAGTAGAATAAAATGTAGTTAATATAATACTTGCCGGGTGTATATAATTTTTTATAGATTCCTCATAAATTTGGTATATATTTTACCTTAACTTATAGATAGAATTCCAACTAATCAATAAACGTGGTACTGGAAAATGAAGTGAGAAGAGAGTAATGAAATCATTGCATCATGTGAGGGAGTTTTTAAGAGACATTTTGTGTATATCTCGTTGTTTGTGTTTGTTATTGCGGCATTTATGCCGTTGTTGGTTGTTTTGATTCTAGAGACAATGGAACAAAGACAATAAACTTGAGGAAGATAGGAAATTGGCTTGCGTCATACCAAATGTTGCATTTACCATGTTAGTTCCATACATGTTTGTAATTTTTTATTTGTTTTTCGTTTTTATTTTTTAAATGAAAAACTTAATTTTCTTAATGAAACAATGTTAAATTTTAGGCAACAACAAAAAAATTACATTTCCCCCTATTGATATTTATTTCGTGCACTTAATTTCTTTTTATTTGCATTTGAATGCTATGTCAATACTTGTCGTATACGCGTTTGGTTCGAGTATGAAACTAACACGGTAAATTGTTTGATCTCCTCAGTAGCCAATTTCCCATCTTCCTCAAGTTTATTGTCTTTGCAATGGAATATTCCTTGTGTGTTGTTGGTATCTTTTGTGGTGAGAGTTGTTTTCTTGCAATAGCGAGATCAGAAAGGGATCGTGCGTGTGTGTGTGGAGTTGTTTTTCTTTACGGCAGGTGTGTATCCTCTATGAGTATATGTGGCTTTGTGTTTTATTGCTTCATTCAGTTCTGTTGATGCATTTATGAAGCGCACACGTGGATTTAATTTTGCAAAATTGTACGTGCGGTATTGGTGTTTATTAATGAAAATACATTTATTTAGAAACTGAGAAGTGAATGATGTGATATTAGAGAAATCAAAAACGCTTTTTATTGATAAACAACAAATAACAGATTAGGGACCTTATATTGATTTACATAAAAAATATACAACATGAGTGGTAATAGGATAATCTATATTTATTCTACATATGGATCACAGGTTGGAGATGCAACCATTTCTTTGAATCTATATTTTTTATGTTACAGCAATTCCTACAGGTGAGTACTAAGTTCGAGTTTAGCCGCTAAAATTAAAAATAAATTACTACGAAAAGTATAAAATTATACGTCTTGGATACAAATTAAAATATAACTTGATGGAGAATAGCCCAAACCAATTTTTTATAAAGATTATTTTTTTATAATGGATTGTTAAAGAAAACTTATCATGAAAATTGCGATTTTAGCCACTAAACTCGAACTTAATATCCACCTTAAATACTAAATGCTATACTGACAAGTGGAAATTATGTCTAATTTTATAATATTTTTTATTTCAAATATATTTTGAGAATAATTTCAATAACGTCCCATTAGTCCATGGATATGATTCCAATAATGTACCTACTGGATGGATTTTTCAATGTGGTAAGTTTTTCTATAAGCGGTATTTTGTCCGTTTTTAATAAAACCAAAATTTAAATTTATTAAAAATAATTATTTTTACTTGCAGGTATACAGGCCTTGTAATGGTAATTTTTTTTTGGAATATTCTTACTGTTTAATGCTAACTAAGCTGATATCCTTATTGCCTCTAGGAAATAATCTTGAAACCCGTAAGTTAAAAATCAATATGTACGATAGAATTTGATAATATTTTGTATAACTTTGAAATTTCAGATGCTTATAAGGCAAATCCGCCCAACAAAAGTTAGCCAAAATCGATGAAATTGGACAACAATTCAATGAATATACACGGATGAAAAAGATTGTTTTTCATATGTTTGGCTATAAACATTATATGTTTGGAACACAAATTTTTAAACACAATATTTTTGAGTGCAAGCATATAATATTCATAAACTAGCATAACATGTTTGGGACATATATGTTAATATGTTAGAACATATTATGTTTGGGACATCAAATGTTTTTAAATATAATATGCTTGGATGCAAACATATATTAATTTAGAAATAGCCTATAAACATATATGTGTTTAGTAGCTTGGAGCGCTATTTAACAGGGAGCGATATTGAATTAAGTTGGTGGTTGTTGCTTGTTATTACAAAATTAACATTTTATTTTTCCTTGGGCAATTGATCAGCTACTTCTTTGATCCTTACAAACTGTGTGGTCCGCTGTTCGAATCCCCGTCCGGCAAAAGGTAAAATTAAAATAAAAAAATCATACAATTGAATAATTTCTTCTACAATGTTTGTATTACAGAAAAAGGTGCTAAGAACTAAAAAATGTCGTGGAAGTGAGAAAGATGTGGGGGAATATACAATTGGGCAGAAACAAAATTTTGAGCATTCAGGTCGAAAACCTATGTTGTTAGCACCTATATTACCTGTTTATTTTCATAATTCATTATGATTGTAAATATATAAATAAATAAATAAAATTTTGAGCACAATATTGTTTGGGAGAATTTTTTTTAAGCATATAATATTTTTGGGTGCAAAATGCTTCCAAACATATTATGTGTTCACATAATAACATATTGTTTTTTGGAAGACAACATTATTGAATTTGGATGCAAAAATACAAAATGTTTGGAAATTGACTACCCAAACATATATTGTTTAGACCAATATGCTTTCAAACATATTATATATTGGAAGAGATCAAACAAAAATGTATATGCTTGAAGCAAAATATGTTTGGGAGTATATGTTACAGAAGCGATTTTTTGCGAGCGTGTAGCAACTTATGCCACATATATCTTTCATATGGATAGAAAACATGGAAATTTAAATTAATTAGTTTAGTCCTAATAACATAGAATATTACACATTTGAAAAAGCAATTACTAACTACCGATAAGTAACTGCATGCAACGTACGAATAAAAATATTTCCTTTATTGTATATCATAAGCCATAGTTTTGTGTAATATAATAATAATTTTTTGAAATAAAATACTGGTGGTTATAGAAAATTGACTTGTTTTGTACGAAAAATTTCTTAGTTGTATACAGGCTTGTTGTACCTTTGATTCCTCAATTTCTCTACTTTTTTGAAAATTATACTGACAAACAGTTTATTTCAAACCAATTTCTTAATACAGGTTTCCCAAAAAATTGTTCATTTTTCCGGATAGCAGGAATATTTTGAATGAGTTTAAGTATATTCTTCCCACAGCATTGTAATAATGAACTAAAATACGATGCAATACATGAACTAATTTATAAAAAAAATCATGAACTTATCTAGATGAAAAAAATCTTTGGCGCCAAATCATGGTCATTCTTACTATGGGTTAGTTCATTTTTCATAAAAAATAGTAAACTTTTTTTTCGGTGCACATTAACTAAAAGTACCTATTACATATGGGCACTTCTAGTTTTAAGCGCTGAACCTTCTCGATTATTTTCTTCTGTTGAACCAACCAGATTGTTCCAAAAACATTAGCAGACTGCTTAAGTTAACGTTTTCCAGGTCCGCCAGTAATCTAGAGCTATATGCCCCTAAAATTTGCTTACGCCTTACACAAAATGCAGAACACTCACACAAGGGGTGTTTATGGGAGTCACCGTGGTGCAATGGTTAGCATGCCCGCCTTGTATACACAAGGTCGTGGGTTCGATTCCTGCTTCGACCGAACACCAAAAAGTTTTTCAGCGGTGGATTATCCCACCTCAGTAATGCTGGTGACATTTCTGAGGGTTTCAAAGCTTCTCTAAGTGGTTTCACTGCAATGTGGAACGACGTTCGGACTCGGCTATAAAAAGGAGGTCCCTTATCATTGAGCTTAACATGGAATCGGGCAGCACTTAGTGATAAGAGAGAAGTTCACCAATGTGGTATCACAATGGACTGAATAGTCTAAGTGAGCCTGATACATCGGGCTGCCACCTAACCTAAGAGGCGTTTAATTGATCCCTTTTCCTCCGCATCATGACAGCTCATACAATAGTCATTATACTTCGCGCCAATAGTTTTTGCAATATCGCCTATCAAGCAGCGACCCGTTATAGCAGATATCAGGAGTGATATCTGACGTCTTGAGAACACTAGCATATCTAGTGTGCGGTTTAAGTTTAAATGGGGCCATGTTTGCTTGGTGTCGTTACAACCTTTACAATTCTCCCATCGAATATTTGCCATCATAACAGCCATCTTACGCAGAAAGAACTTGCAGATTCTAGTTCCCCTGGAATATGTAAGGTAGTTCCTAGCCTTGCTAACTCATCTGCTTCGCTGTTCCCCGGTATGTTCCTATGGCCAGACACCCATATTAGGTGAATATTGTACTGCTCAGTCATCTCGTAGAAAGTTTTGCGGCAGTCGATAGCCGTATTCGAGTTAAGGAACACAAAGGATTTTATTGCAGGTTGACTGTCTGAGTATATATTAATGCCAACATTTATTGGAACATTACTTTTCAGCCAATTTGACACCTCTCTTATTGCAAATATTTCAGACTGAAAAACACTACAGTGATTAATCGTTTCGCTATTCGAAGTTCCAAGTCTTTTAATATACTCCGAAACCCATTTGTCCATCCAATTTGGAGCCATATATTTATAATAATTTATAATAACATTTATAATAACATTTTTAAAGCAATAATTATGAACTTTTTTAAATTAAAATCTCTTTATTTCAAAGAAATTTATGCTTAATATTATGTAAAATTTAGGTTGCATAATTATTCATATTAGGCCAATTTTTTTCAGTGTATTATAGGATTCAATAGTAATGAAGTTCTCACATTATCCATAGACTTTACAACTGAGCTATGCTACGGCTTTACGTACCATATTAACCCCGAAATCCAATATCAATGATCATCATCTACCCAAATACTTCAACATTCGCCAATTGTTTACACTTCTCCATTCTCGGCTTCACCAGGGACTATGAGAGTTAAATGGAGCATATATTATGGCAACATGGTGCGTTAAGCTTTGACACTTTGCTGCTATTACCTTCTCCTTGCCAAAGCTATTGCTGATGTTGTGGCAGTAGAAGGACTACCATATTGCTGCCTCTGTTATCGGTGAAGCGACGAGGCCTTTCCTTTTTGTTTGTTCGCCATTATTTTGTTGAAGTTAGCAATTTTTGTTTTTGGACGAAAGTCCAAACAAACAAAGAGAAGCAGTCCGTCTTAATGGCCAATGGACAACAATGGCAGGCAGTGGCTAGCAGCAAGTGAGCCATTTAGTCAATATGAAGAAACGGAGATAAAGCAATAAAGAAGGTGAATTGTTGACCATTATGTAGTGAAATGGCCAAAACATTTGTTCAATGTGTTATTGAGATATTAAATTCATACTTTTTGCACACAATGTCCGATTATCGGATTGTCAGATTGCGTTTGGGTCATAGACTTCTTGTCAACGTTGAGAAGGAATGTGGCTGTTCGATACTTGGTGCGAACAGTAAAACTTCACAAAAATCCTTCTATGTGCAACAATAGTTGTTGCGGATGGTAATGTCAGTGAGAGCCATAAGCAAATATAGATTTCATTTTAAGTATTGTATCATGCCATGTGCCACAACAAGTGAGGGAATATGAATATGTAATTTATGAAATTAACAAAGTAGTAGTTGGTGGAACTGGGTATTACAAGAGGGTGCATATATTTGCAATACCCGGTAGGAGACGAGACAGACACAGGGTGTGCTTGGCAATATTGCTCAAAGCCACCCGATTTAGCGATGTCCCTCTGCCTGTAAACACTGTTTTGTAACGAAAGTCTAGATTCTAGTTTTAGTTCAATCGACTTCAATATATGCTTTGGGTCAGAATCGATCTCTGTTTTTTGTAAATATCGGTTCAGATTTTGATAAAACTTGAATATTTTATTGTTCTAAATACTCAAAGCAAATTATAATATGAAATTCGAGGAGCCTTTGAAAAGACAATTAGATTTTGTTACGTCTGACAGTTTAGTTAATTTAATTTGGTGTTCTTTTGAGGAAAATAGTTGCGGATTTGTCTTCTAAAGTTTTAATTTCTAATTGAAAGCAAGTATACTGAAATATACCATCATAGGCTACGTTTACAATCTACATCTTAAAAACATTATTAGAATTGTGAATGATTGACATCAAGCACTGTTCTTTTCTGGCTTAATGTCTCACATACACACAATAAAAAGTGTCTCGTAAATTTAAGAAGATTTTTACAATAATTTATTACAAGAATTTTCCACAATTTTAAACGCGTGTAAATCGGTGAAATCGTTTATTTAAAAAATCAAATTAAATTTCTTTTTCAAGTTCAATTAGTATAAAATTCAGGAAAAATATTCAGTTAGGCTTTCGCTTTTCCAAATCCGAATTGCCGGGCCTCACGCTTGACACCTGCCATCAGATTTTGTACACCCATCTTGTCCACCTTATTCGCCGCAGAAACTGCTGCTCGTCCTTAGCAGTTTTTTTGGTCTTCTTTAGGTTCCGCTTGACAATAGCCCAGTATTTCTCAATTGGGCGGAGGTCTGGCGTGTTGGGAGGGTTCTTGACCTTGGGAACCACCTGCACGTTGTTGGCGGCGTACCACTCCATGGTCTTTTTATCGCATCTTGCCATTATGCCAAATCCGGCCAAAACAGTACGGAACAACCGTGTTTCTTCAGGAAAGGCAGCAGACGTTTATTCAAACACTCTTTCACGTAAATTTCTTGGTTGACAGTCTCGGAAGCTATGAAAATGCTGCTTTTCAAGCCACAGGTACAGATGGCTTGCCAAACCAGATATTTCTTTGCGAACTTTGACAGTTTTATGTGCTTGAAAATATCTGCTACCTTTCCCCTTCCTTTTGCCGTATAAAACTCCTGTCCCGGAAGCTGCTTGTAGTCGGCTTTGACGTAGGTTTCGTCGTCCATTACCACGCAGTCAAACTTCGTCAGCATCGTCGTGTACAGCCTCCGGGATCGCGCTTTGGCCGTAGTATTTTGTTTATCATCGAGATTTGGAGTAGGGATCTATAAATCGAAAATCGATTAATCGATTATTCGAATTTTGGCATGAAAATCTAAAAAAAACAAAATCGATTATTAACCTAAAAATAATCGCAAAATCGATTTTAGATTTTCATCGAATTTTTAATTTTGACTATCAAAACTCGATTTTGGTGTTTTCTGTTTTCATATTCTTTGGTTTCAATTTAATTGAAAAATACCGAGATATTTCTTCATTTTTATTTATAGAATTCTATTACCAATAAGAATAAAAATATTGATTCGATTAAGTTAAATATCAAATTGGTTTAAATGAATCCTTTGTGTTTTCAATTTCCTTAAATGATTCGTGCATGTTAAAAATTTTATACTTAACATTTTAAAAATATATTAAACAAATTAAAAAAAAATTAACATGTTTGACTAGAACGCTAATTTTTGCATTTCTCTCCAACTCGCAAAAACAAAATAGATTTCATAAAATCGAATATTTTGTATAATCATTATTTCTATGAAATTCGATTACGAAAAATCGAATATTCGAATTTTGAATGGTAAAAATAATCGAAAATCGATTTTTGATTAAAAGTCAATAATCGAAAAGTCGAAAAATCGATTATTGGTTTGTACTATAGATCCCTAATTTGGAGTCACTACCTTCTTGTAAGTCGATAGTCCGGCGCGTTTTTTGGCTCGATGCATGGTTGTAGACGATACACCCAGCTTATTTGCGGCATCTCGGAGAGAGAGGTTAGGGTTTCGCTTGAAACTACCGGCAACTCTCTTTGTCGTCTCAGCGGCTTCCGGTTTTCGATTTCCCCCCGATCCAGACTTCCTGGCTGTCGACAAACGTTCCCCAAACACTTTAATTACATTTGTAACGGTTGATTTGGCAAATTTTAGCGATTTTGCCAGCTTTGCGTGCGAGTAGCTCCGATTTTCGCGATGCGCGAGCAAAATTTTGATATGCTGCTCTTCTTGCTTGGACGGCATTTTGACAACTGAAGAATGAATTCCAAAATCAAAATAGGAGCAACATTCTACACACACACATTCAAAATGAGGGGTGTTCAGGTTTGCAAAATTGAAAGAAATACGTCAAGTTTATATTGACCAAATTTTGACCGTATCACCCTTTAGTTCATTTTCGTATCTCCAACGAAAATTAACTACTCGAAAGGAAATTTTACAAATTTTAAGTAGCAATTGTTTAGTTCATGGCCTACAATATACGATGGAAAATTCCTTAAAATTTTTTTAACTGGTATTTAAAAATTCGTTTGTCATACTATATAACTTCTTGTGAAATGTAAAGTACTTTCTAAATAATAAGTGCAATTAACTACAATTTTTTTTTTGTATGAGAAAATATTTTTTTACGAAAAATGAACTTGAAAGCGCATAGCAATTTCTTATTGGCAATTCCTATAGTTAATAATAGTTGGTAGAATATTTCCCACCCCCCATTTTCATGAAGCTCCGTTAGTAGCGTTACCGTTGGGAATTTTCAAAAAGTGGCAAACGTCAAAAAAGTGGCACAAAAAGTGGCTCATTCTTTTCATTAACTTATACGAAAAAACTTAAAAAATAAATGCCCCTATGAGGTCAAATTAAAATATATTTAGCGAAATCATACGAATTGGAAAAATATGATCTATAAAATTGTTTTTCAGTGTTTATAAAATCATCGGGCCTTTTAATTATATCTTCAAATTTACGACAAAATAATTTATATGATCATTGGTTTTTAAGTAATGCGGATCTAAGAATTTTATATTATTCAATTTCTTGTCATTTATGTCATATTTTTTTTAGACACATTTTTCTTTATCGAGCCTTTTTGTGGGTTACAATGGTTTACAATGCTTTTTTTTATTCTTGAAAATTTTGTTAAGTACTATAATGTAATATCTTAATAATGTATAATTGTGTTACAGCTCCATGCTTTGTTGTGTAATTTTGTTGTCGTTATTTATTTTAATAAAATTAACTATATAAATTAATAATGCTCTTGCTCCCGGAGCTTTTATGTTGTGAGCGTCTAAAGAGCTCTTATATACTAATATAAATCAAATGGTAACAAAATATATAATAACAAATGATAGAAATAGATCACAGAAGTACTAAACAAATAAGATAATTTATAATTTTTTATCCTCTACGAGTATTAGGGCTCACTTTTGTATAAAACTGATAGCGAGTGTTGAATATTATATTATAATTTGGTCCTAATTCATTTATAAATCCAATGTGTGAGATGTAGTAAGTATTTAGGCAGTTAAACCTGATTTGTGTTTGGTATATGTTTTGTATATGGAGATTGGTATGTGTGCTAATGCGAGTGATAAATTTTCGTAGAACATCGCAAACGTATAATCCTATAGGTGTTTGCAATCTCCATATATTGTGTAGTTTGAGTGTCTTTTACAATTAGATCTAAAATATTCTCCTACACAGTGTCTTAGTGGTTTTCTCTCCAAAACCTCAAACTCTTTCATGGCTGTGGGTGATACCGAAAACCATATTGGAAATCCGTAAAGAAGACTTGGTCTTGTGCTTGTCTTATATATTAATAATTTGATTTTTTTTTTTTTATCGGAGGATATTTATTGCAAAATATTTTAGAGAGCAGGTACAAACATTTATATACTTTGCTCAGAGTTTTCCTTGCGTGAGTGTTGAATTTTAGAAGTTTATCAAACGTTATCCCCAAATAACATATTTCATATCATTTTTGAAAGGGATGTTGATACCATAAATTTTTACTTTCTGGGACAACAAAGTTTTTACATTTTCCCGAAGCATTTATAATGCAAATTGCTTCACTTTTTGACGCGTTAATTCTTATGCCCCATTGATCGTAAAACTGTCCCACTCTTGTGAGGTGGTTCTCAACTATGGGGAAAATCATGTACATAGATATTATATAGGTGGGGGGACAAGTATTGAGCCCTGTGGCACTCCGCACATGACAGGACCATAGTCGGAATATTCCCCCTCAAATTGTATGCAGAAGAGTCTGTCGGAAAAGAAACTGAACAATTTTAATAATAGAAATATCGAAACCTATTTGAATCATTTTGTATAATATGCCTTTATGGTTCGCATGGTCGAAGGTTTTTTCAACATCCAAAGATACTTTATATAAAGATCATTTTCGAATTTGAGTAAGGCATCTTCTGTGGAGTGATTTTTCTTAAACCCGAACTGAAGGTTTGGTATATATGAGGGATTTACCCCAATGTCCATCTTCACTCTGATATTTTTTTCAAAAAGCTTACCCACGTTCGAAAGCCGGGATATCGGTCTTAAGTTTGTAATTTCTATATTAGCCGGCTTTTTCCGTATTGGATTTTGGAATTTGACATTTCATCTAGTCCGCAAGATTTCTTATTATTCAATTCCTTCACAAGAGCATAAATTTCGTTTGTATAAGTACGATTGGGTGGTTTACTCATATTGAGGGGAGAGTGTTCCGTGTGAAAATTATGTGGATTTCTTTCGATAGCGGTAAGAACATTGTTAATGGTGTTGTCTATGCGCTGAGTTTTCTGGATGGGGATAGAAGAGCTGTATATATTAGAGAAATAGTGTTTGAGTTTTTCACAGCATAGCGATTTGTCTGATATTAGTTCATCATTTATCCGAATACTTTTAAACGATCATTATACCCTTCACCACTACTGTGGTACAGGGTATAAAAAGTTTGTGCATTTGTATGTAACGCCAAGAAATAATAGTCATAGACTCATCTTTTAGTATACCGATCGGCTTAGAATTAAATTCTGAGTCGATTTAGCGATGTCCGTCTGTGTGTCCGTCCGTCCGTCTGTCTGTATATGTAATTTTGTGCACAAAGTACAGCTCGCAATTTAAGTCCGATCGTCCTCAATTTTGGCATGGGGTCTTTCTTCGGGTCAAAGACAGTCGCTATTGATTTTGGAAAAAATCGGTTCAGATTTAGATATAGCTGCCATATATATTTATCACCGATTTGATCATAATTCACGTATTTATGACCCAATCTTCTTCAAATTTCGTACATCTGAATGTTTTATCGGTCACGTAAAACCTGCAAAACATCAGCTAAATCGGTTCAGATTTAGATATAGCTCCCATTAATATCTTTCGTCCGATTTGCACTTATATGGCTTCAGAAGCCAGAATATTGTTAACTGTGCCAAATTTGGTTAAAATCGGTTCAGATTTAGATATAGCTACCATATATACCTTTTGTCCCATTTGGAATGGCCTCAAAAGCCAGAATTTTACCCTGATTTGCTTCAAATTTAGCACAAGGAGTACGTTTAATAATATTGTTAACTGTGCCAAATTTGGTTAAAATCGGTTCAGATTTAGATATAGCTCCCATATATACCTTTCGTCCGATTTGCACTTATATGGCCTCAAAAGCCAGAATTTTACCCTGATTTACTTAAAATTTTGCAAAAGGAGTGCGTTTAAAAGTATGGTTAACTGTGCCAAATTTGTTTGAACTCGGTTCAGATTTAGATATAGCTCCCATATATATATTTCGTCCGATTTGCACAAAAGCCGGAGTTGAAGCCTGATTTGCTTCAAATTTTTGTATATATACGCCAGAGTTGAGTAGAATGTTTCATATTTTAGACCCATTTTCATTGGGAGTTTCCTTCAGTCGACAGAGAATGTATTTAAAATGCTTTTTGATCTAATTGGTTCAGATTTCGTAGTCATAGATTTTATAGAAGTACAAAAAATTTTCTCCATATTGTATATAAATTATATATATATTTCTAATAAAAGCCTTCATAATAACTCCCAACAAATTTGAAGGAGTTGAAATGGTAACACAAATTTTTGGTCTACATAGTAGTTAAGGGTATAATATAGTCGGTCCCGCCCGACTTTAGACTTTACTTACTTGTTTTCTTTTGTAGCCAACTATCTTATAGATTTGTCTATGTGTTTTGGGACCTGGTTTTATCTCTTGTATTTTTTTATTGAAAATGTTTGAGTCATTTATATTAATTCATGATAAAATTTTAGAATACAAGTTTTAACTGCAATTTTATCAGTATTTGGGATGTTTTCTGAAATAGTTTGTGATTTGGCTTCGTGATCTTTCGTAAATTCTTTAATATACAAAGTTTTTTTTTTATAGTCGATATCTGCTAAATCACTAATTGCAATTTCACTTTTTTTTAAATTGTGTAAATTTATAATAGAATATTTTTGTTAAATTTATTATATCAGAATTTAGTCTGTCGAACTGGAACAATCAGTCCCCAAGAATGATTGCAATCTTTTTTTAACTGAGGTCTCATGGGATCCATCACCAATTATTCTTTGCAGCCGCTCTACAAACCTTAAACATTTTCTTAATTATCATAGAAACGATATTTAAATCCACAACAAATTTGACATATTCAGAATACGCTTTACTAACCTAAATTGAATCATAACCGTTCACATATAATAAAAATTAATGGACACTGAAAAAAAGTATGCCCGGTTCCAAAGATTTTGTATTTTCTTTAAAAATTTTGGTATTGATTCCGAGCGAAAGAAGCGAAGAATACAAGTAAGGATACTTTTAAGACACAATTCTCTTTTAAATTTGGGTTTAGTGTACTTGCTTCTAGGAAGCAAATTGTAATTTTTCGCTTTTTCAGCTATTGTTCTTCATATGCTATCGAAGTCCTTTAAAAACGAGTTAACGACAACTTTATTTTCCACATTAAGATTGGACTTCCTGTAGTAATTATGCTACGTTTCAAGTAAAAAACGTCTTTAAAATAAAGTGTTGAAAAACATGTCCTATATTTGAACGAATTTTTGCTTTGTAGTCAAGATGCAAAAAGACAACAAATTTAAAGACAATTTCATTAAATTTAAAGAATTCTTCTGAATTATTAAAGTCAAGTTGACCTTAGCCCAAACATTTTTTCTTTAATGTGTTGATACCCATTTTTAAGTGAAATCACTTAATTATAAGGACAATACGACTTCATTGAAAAGTTTATCGACTTTTTGGACAAGGAAAAAAAAACTTGATATTAGAGAAATACGTTTTCTATGCTAAGAAAAATTTGCATTCGTATTTTAAAGACATGAAATCTTTGACCTCACGACAATATTTTTTTCAGTGGACGATAGCTTTTTATCGTAGGTGCACAATATTAAATTTTTTGAATAACACATCTCTTTATGGTGTAAACTTTCCAAAAATTAAACTTTTGAAAAAGTGGCACACATTATTGGAAAAGTGGCACAAAATCGGGAAAAGTATCACATTTATTGGCACAAAAAAGTGGCATCGGCCAAAAAAGTGGCAAATTTGCCACTATAGTGGCACAACGGTAACGCTGTCCGTTAGTGTCCCGTTAGCTAACGAACTTTTAAACCGTGCTATGGACATATCTGTCATCTTGCCTATATATTCCATATTGCAGATAGGAGCTTAACTGTTGAAAGATTTTCAGTTATAATTAACCGGAGAGAAGATATTTCCATTTTACTTTCTGTTAACTGGCAGTTAAACCCTAACGGAGCTACATGAAAATAGGCGTCATTGTAATATTTTTAGTTCACATGCCATTAAATTTATAGACATTTTTGTCAAAAAGGGGTTGATAACATTTCATGAAGGTTTTGTTAATTTTAAGTTAAACTTTTCATCGTTCTTAAACTGATGTGCACAGAAGAAAATTTCCGTAGTTAAACTAACGCTAAATTAAACTTATTTTTATTGCAAAAGATTATTTGTTTGTAGTTAAATTTTATTATTTTTTGCAAAATTTTCCACAGACCAACGAAATTTTCGTTTTTTAAGTATGTCTCAAACATTTTAGGAACTAAACGTGAGTATAAAGTTCAATGACCGTACATATAAGTTCAATATGAACTAAAGCAAATGAAAATTTTCGTACGATTCCCAAAAATAGTTAGAATTAACTACTGTATGGTTAAAATGGTCATGATTTGGCGCCAATGATTTTATTCTTTAATTTTAGTTAATTTCTTCTTCTATGAGAGGGTGTAATTTCGAAAACTGCAGTTAAAAAGTACAAGGGTTTCCTGGTTTTAACAACGCTTTGTGGAAATCTCAAAATGTGGAATAAAATTTAGTTAAATGTTCGTACCAGTTAGTTTATTCTTCCTATAAAACAGTTTACTTTTTTTCGGTGTGCCTTTACGAATATTGTTATTAGAGTAAATTGTCAGCAGATGCGATGAACTAATGTGTAGTACAGAGATCTTTCTCGGCAAAGTGGAATTTGATTAATGTAAAGATGATGTTACTTAAATCTTGTTTGGGAGTGAGATCATGCATTGAGAGTAGTGCAATAATGAGAAATGGTAGCGAGGGCTGGATATAGGTTTGCCAGATGGACTGGAATGGGCTGGAATTTCCAGATTTTCTATGTCATGTCCAGTTAAAAGCTATTTAATAATAGGGCTGTTTTCTTTTAGCACTGGATACCCTAAGCAGTCACAGACTAAAAGAAAACAAAGTACTCGTTTATCCAGGACATCTCCAAAAAAATATGCAACACTGCCATCAGCTGTTTAAAAACAATCAATGAAAACAAGTGAAATCTTACTTTTTTAATCATCATTCAACCGTCGAACGGAACGGACGTGTTTTTTAATAGCGGATAAAATCATCGTAATAAGTACCTACTACGAATTTCAAGTGTGGTGGGATATTAGGCCACCATGCAGAGAAATTCAAAGACATCCATTGGGTTGCTAACTTCAGGGCCCAGTGGACGGGTATCGACTGGAGTTATAAATTTGGGCAATGACCAAGAGTTAGGCCCAATTAGTCGACCTGTAGACGGATCGACAGGTGGCGACACTTTGACAAGTCGAACCTTTTCCAGGGTAACGGCATCAAAAGGAGGTAATCCCTCACGAAAGAGATTCAAGGAACGCAGAAATGCTTTGTTTATCCTAAAGAAATTAGGATCAGTCGACCCAAGCACGTTGTCGGCTAAACAAAGCGATTCCTTAAAATGGGCTCAAGGAATTCTTGAGGCTGGAAAAAGGGAACGATCACCGGATGAGCTGCCATCCTCCAAAAGGGATCAAAGATCGTTTGCCTCAGTTGCTAAAGACAGCCTTGTGATGGCTATCATTAATAAAGGAGCATTGGACGGTATGGTTCCAAAGCAAAAATGGGGGGAAATTGAGAATGCTTTGTCTGGCGTCTACTCACAGGTGCTGGAAAAGTTTCCCGGCCCAGATCCTCGACGCCAAGAGGCTGGTTGGTATCAAGGATGATTTAAGCTAGTCGCATTTGAGGACCAGAGGTCTATAGAATGTTTTAAAGCTGCTCTGATACTTATTGGTGAAGTTTGGGAAGGAGCTGCTCTAGAGTTAGTCGAGAAGAAAGACATACCGGCTAGACCTAGAGCACATGCGTGGATACCTGCAAACCCTCCTGACCCTGAATCTATTTTAAATAGACTGAAACAATGCAATCCAGATCTTCCAACAGCTGATTGGAAGGTTGGCCGTTTGGATGAAATGGATGGGCCAAGACGGCATGCAGTGTTTATATTGAACACTCAGTCTTTGCCACATCTAGCAAAGTCTCAGGGCCGTGTATGTTATGGCTTTCATTATATCCAAATGAAGGTGTATAAAAACGATCAGCTAAAGGATTCAGAAATGGACAAGCCTCTGTCTGAATCAGAAGTAAGCGAATCCTCTTGCGAAGTCGAGGGAGATACCAAAGTTGAAGACATGGATGGATACCGTATGCGTGAGGAGGCTTCTACTGCCTCAGAACTCACCAAAGTTGAACCTATGGTTATTGCGAGTCACCGAGATCTCTGAAGAGAACATTCTTGATGACTCGATTGAAGCGGCTGATGTGACGGTTGTTGAAAATTTCGATGGTCCTACGGATCCTCCAGATAAATCTTCATCATTGTAAGGCTGCATGTGCTGCCTAAAAAGTTCTCCTGAAGAAAGGGGACATAGACATAGTTCTTATTCAAGAACCATATGTTTATAGAAACAAAATATGTGAATTAAGTACTCCGGGGTTCAAACTATTGCAGTATATTGGTAATGATGTAAATCGGGCCTGTATAATTGCTAAAATCGTGCAGGAAGCTCGTTAACAAAGCAAAGTCCACCAGAGCTCCTGTGGATTGGGACGCTTACAAGAAGAATCTGAGAGGATACAAGCGAGAACTGAGAAAGGCTCAGCATAACTCGTGGAATGATTACTGCAGCAGTATTGAGAATACGTCCGAGGCTTCCAGACTACGGAAGGTTCTAGCATCCACCAACTCCGCTCCAGGTTTCATTAAAACATCGGAGGGCAATTGGACAACGTCCAGTGAGGAGACGCTGGTGGTACTATTTTACGTACATTTTCCTGGAAATTAGACGGTTGAACCAGGTTCTGGCGGTGCCACAATGGCTCAGCGGTCGTTTCCTATCGAGGAAATTGTATCGTAATCTAGAATAAGATGGGCGTTAAATAGCTTTGGACCATTCAAATCCCCCGGACTCTGGCGGAATTACAAGCAGTGATTGAGAAAATTATTCCCTGGTTGTCGGCGATATATAAAGGATGTATCAACTTATCATATATCCCAGGAAAGTGGAGGGAAACAAAAGTCGTTTTCATACCTAAAGCGGGAAAAGCCTCTCACTCGAGGGCGAAGGATTTCCGACCAATCAGCTTATCCTCATTCCTACTTAAGCTCACTATCTGTCAAAGAATACACAATCATGGCGTTTCTAGACATCGAAGGGGCGTTCAATAATGTCCATACGAGCACGATATTAAATGGACTGACAACTCTGAATGTTGATCCATGTATACTTAGGCTATTAGACGAACTTCTAATGAAGAGACGTATTTCAGCCACACTAGGACAAGCAAACATACAAAGGTATGTGAACAGAGGCACTCCCCAAGGAGGAGTTCTATCACCTCTTCTTTGGAATGTTGCTATAAATAACCTTCTGGTTACCCTAGAAAAAGAAAGGATAAAAGTGGTGGCATACGCTGATGATTTGGCTCTAGCAGTCAGGGTAAAATTCCCATCCACAATCAGAGATATTATTCAGAGGGCCCTCCGTATGACTGAGAAATGGGCGAAAGACAATGGTCTTGGGGTAAATCCTGCACAGACAGAACTAGTCCTGTACTACAAAGATCTCAAAATCTTGCAAAGACAGAACTAGTCCTGTACTGCAAAGATCGCAAAACTCCCACGGTTAGGCCCATTTCCTTAGGGAGTATTGAAATTCCCTTTGGTGAGTGTGCAAAATACCTTGGCGTTAATTTGGACAGGAAGCTGAATTTTAAGCTTAATATTGAAGAAAGGGCGAGAAAAGCAACGGTAGCTTTGTACTCGTGCAAAAAGGCAATAGGAAAAAAGTGGGGACTAAAACCAAAAATTGTGCATTGGCTATACACGGCAGTGGTTAGACCTATAATGCTATATGGTGTTGTAGTCTGGTGGTCGGCACTTCACCAGCCAACAAGTTTAGACAAAGTTCAGACGCATTCAGCAAGACAGGAACAAATTCCCTTAATGTCATGCTGCATCGATTGCCTTTAGACATTTTGGCCGAACAGTCAGCTGCAACAACGGCTGTGCGGTTCGCGAGCTATCGCTGTGGTCGGAAACAATGTACGGCCACAGTTCGGTCCTCAAAATAATGCCAGATGTGCCTAACGTAGTGGATTACACTTTGGCGAGTCCACTTTTCGACAAAAAGTTTGAGACTCTTATCCCCAACTGTGAGGAATTGTGTACACAGACCCCGGGGAATAAAGAATATATAGATTTCTACACTGATGGCTCCAAATTGGATGGACAATTGGGTTTCGGAGTATATTCTAATGATCTGGAACTTCGAATAGTGAAAAAATTACCTAATCACTGTAGTGTTTTTCAGGCTGAAATATTAGCAATAACAGAGGTGGCGAATTGGCTGAGAAGTAATGTTCCAAAAAATGTGGGCATTAATATATACTCAGACAGTCAACCTGCAATAAAATCCTTGGACTCTGTGTTCCTCAACTCGAAAACGGCCATCGACTGCCGCAAATCTCTCAATGAGATGGCTGAGCAGTACAATATTCACCTAATATGGGTGCCTGGCCATAGGAACATACCGGGAAACTGCGAAGCGGATGAGTTGGCAAGGCTAGGGACTACCTTACATATTCCAGGGGAACTAGAATCTGTTGGTATGCCCCTGGCTACCTGCAAGCTCATGCTGCGTGGGAAGGCTGTTATGATGGCAAGTGTTCGATGGGAGAATTGCAAGGGCTGTAACGACACCAAGCAAATATGGTCCCATTTAAACTTAAACCGCACACTAGATATGCTAGTGTTCCCGAGACGTCAGATATCACTCCTGATATCTGCTATAACGGGTCGCTGCCTGATAGGCGATTTTGCAAAAACTATTGGCGCGAAGTATAATGACTATTGTATAAGCTGTCATGATGCGGAGGAAAAGGAATCAATTAAACACCTCTTGTGTGAGTGTCCTGCATTTTGTGTAAAGCGCAAGCAACTTTTAGGAGCATATAGCTTCAGATTACTGGCTGATCTGGAAAACGTTAACTTAAGCAGTCTGCTAATGTTTTTGGAGCAATCTGGTTGGTTCAACAAAGAAAAATGATCAAGAAGGTTCAGCGGTTAAAACTAGAAGTGTCCATATGTAATAGGTACTTTTAGTTAGTGTGGTATCACAATGGACTGAATAGTCTAACTGAGCCTGAGTATTAATCGGGCTGCCACTTTAACCTAGCCTAACCTACTATTCCTTTAATAAATGCTAGGCTAGAGTATGCCTTTAATCAATATGAGATTTGAAATTTAACTCACTATCAAAATAAACACCAAGATCTAAAACATATTAATCTCTTGGAGAGGCTGATTTTAAATGAAATATTTCGAAGAAAAAAGAATATTGCCACGGCAATAAGAATGAAAATATCCCAATAAATATTTTAATGCATTGCGGACTTTATACATCTCGCTAACGATCGGTTTGAAGTTATGAATTCCAATATAAACACTATTGGATATCCCGGAAAGGTTTGCATTGTTATAAAAAAATGTAATCAATCGTAACTTTTAATTTCAATTAGGAACCATTTGGAATTAAACAGAGTAAACAGCAGGAAATACTTGGCCGAATCAATAAAATAATGTCTGTAGCTATATTACCGCATAGAAATTCATTGGAAAATTTCCAAAATTGCATTTTTATCAGCAACAATGCCTTATGTGGTTTATATGACTATCTTCACAACAAATATGGGATGAAATGTATACTACATACATATTAAATCAGGATGTACTAGAACACTTTTTTGGAGCACTGCGGAGCAAAGGTTGCCTTAATGACCATCCAACACCGAAAAAGTTTGAGTTTCGGCTCAGAAAATATCTTTTATGTAAGATGCATTACATTATTTTTAAGAAGTAGTATAAAGTATTTCAGCAATTTTTGTAAAAAGTTCCTAATACAAATACTTCCAAATGGAAAAATATTAAAAAAATATATATTCTTCATTTCAGCACACAATACAGAAAATCTCTCTGATACGGGAAATGTCGAAGGTAACTCTCCTTTCACCAAATGACATAAACAAAGGTTTCAAAAAAAACGGCTTAAATTCCAACACTTCTTGTGATTGGAGTAATATTGCGGACTGCGACAAATCATGCGATGTAGAAGATAAGAACTCCATGGAAATAGAAGAAGATAACTCCATGGACGGTTTTGCAGACTTCAGTACCATACAAAGCGATGCGTTGGAGTATATTGCCGGATATCTCATTAAAAACTCAATATTGACTTCGAAAATAAAGAAAATGCATCATCGTGGGTAGATCATGTGTCTAAAGGTCGTTTAAAAAAGCCGTCCACTTATTTTCTGGTGAAAATCAAACAAATGAAATCAATATTCCAACAAATAAAGTGATCGTCTTTAGACCATGGGAAACATTTCCAAAGAAGACTTTTGAGTTTATGTACCACAATAGATTTGCCTGATCGCATAAATTTTTTCTTAAGTGCAGAATGTTCTTCAGAATGAGGTTATTTTCAATGCAAAATAAATATTTTAAAAATTTACAATACACTTTGCTATTTTTCAATAAATTTATTACTGGACCATTTTCTTCTATATAATAATACAGATCTCAGCGGTTTACCATTATTTTTTAAAATATATTAACAAAGCTTAACAATCCAAGCAAATAATCCAAATAAAATTTTCGTAAAGAAAAGAAAACTTTAAAACTAAAGATGCAAAATCCCCCAATATTTGCAACATTTTGTTATAATTGTAATAATAATTACAATTAATTGTTATAATTTGTAATTATAATAAATTAAGTAATTAATAACTAAATAAACTAAATGAAAAAACAAACTATCTGTATAGAATATCGTGAGGGCAAGATCCGTTTGTAGGACGAAGTCAATTAGTTACACAACTAAACTTTCGCTGTTCCATTTGGTTGAAAAACTTCCGTATAGAAGTTTAATAAGCCTATGTACAATGACATACTATAAATGAAGAGTGGAATACTTATACGCACTTCGTATTGGTTAGTTTTTGGAACAATCTGGTTGGTTAAACAAAAGGAAATAATCGAGTAGGTTCACCAGTTAAAAATAAAAGTTCCCATATGTAATAGGTACTTTTGGTTAATGTACAATGTACTGAATAGTCTAAGTGAGCCTGACAATAAATCGGGCTGCCACTTTAACCTAACCTAGTATTGGTTTATTTTGATCCAATAATTCGCAGTAGATGTAGGCTAGTGGTTAACTGGATTTTGGGGGTTAAAGTTGATACAGTGAATGAGGCGTTCAATCAAACACAATGTCGTAGTAATGTATCAGCTTTCGATATTTATCTTGGCCAGTGGGAGGTAAATGACGGACATCCTAAGAAGGAAGGGAATAGGTTTTTTGTTTACCTTAATAATTCATTGACAACTTACAACTGGTATATTAAAATTATGATTTTAGTAGTATTTTCCTTATGATCATCTACAACTGTCGTCTTTGGCGGGGCAGCAATCTTTCCGAGAGCCATTACAGAAAAATGTTTACTCTTACTCTTATCCTCAGTCAATAACTTTAAAGGACCATTGGTTGAGCGAAAAACGTATGGCTTGGAGCGTAAAACATAGGTTAGGAAGGAACTGAGCGCAAGATTTAGTAGCTATCCTTAAAAGTGAAAATTAGTAGTAAATTCATTTTACAAATTTCATAATTTTGATAAGCCTGTTATTATCATTATATTGCGAAGAATTTCTGCAACTGTCAGATTTGAATTAACTACTTTATAAAATTGAAGTTAGGGCATTTCTTTGCGATGCAACCGCAAGATTGTTCCTGACAGGTCCTCCATCGCATACCTCTCGTCATGGCTGTACAAGATGCCAGGAAAACTTATTACTGACGACGACTTCATCAATAGAAACTAACCTAATCAGCATAGTATAAACTAGAGGTCTGCACAATTCTATTTGTAAATGCAGAGTACACGTGTACTTGCTACATGAGTACATCTATTTGAGAGATTCGCAAAACAATTGGTACACATTTTGATGAACACCAAAAGCCACGAGTAACTTCTTGTTGCTACTCTGATGACTTCACTACCAACAAACACATATTCCTCTTTCTCTCTTATTGAAGTGTACTCAGAGTGATCACGTCGAGTATGTTGCGAGAACAAAACTTCATAGAGTACTACATGTACCACATGCAGTTTCAGAAATACAAAAAAACAGTTAGTCTCCATAATATATGTTTTGGTTTGTTATAAAGAGGGGCAAACGTTAAGGTAAGTGTGTGACATACATAAATATATGAAATATGTGATATACATACATATCTATGATTAATAATAATGGAAAGTTTTGCTTCGCACATACTGAGAAATACTTGTGGTACCACGTGAAGTGAAGAGAATCCCTGTTGTACTTTTTCTCAAGTACTTACATTTTTATTGTTCCTTTTTTTCGGAACACATATTGTTTCGGATAAGTACTTGGTGGTATTTGACAAGCAAGTGTTCTCTTCACTTCACTACTTGCGCTCTGAGAGAAAGACAGAGTATGTACTATATTCGACAGCGAATTGCATACATGCAGTGAAAAGTTATTCGATGCAGACCTCTAGTATAAACTTTTTACAAAAGAGATCCCCTTTAGAGCAGATGCATGTTAAAATTGTGACCTTTAAACGAACTTGCTCATTGGAAAGCTACTGAACTAAGACAGTTTTTATTACATACGTGAGTTATTACTTTGATAAACCAAGTAGTGACGATATTTATTATGAATTCTTGCTTCTGCATTGTGCGTAAAGAACGCTTTGTTGTCCAAAGCAATGTAGTACTAATCTTGATAATATGTAATTCCTTCTCAATGAATTTGTCGAAAATTTTCCAATTTTATTTGGTAATAATAGTGCATCCTATAATATACATAGCCTACTACATATAAATTATACTATTAAACAAATTGGCACCCCATGAGAAAACTCGTGCTATGCATTTGAAAATATGTTGCAGGACATTAAAAAATGCGTTAAGAAACCCTTTAAAGTTCTTGAACAAATACATAGGAGGAAATACAGGAATTCAATCTAAGAGATAATCAATTCACCTTTCGGGATTGCGTAATGGCTACGAGAATGTCAAATAACTTTTCTTATATTATGAAAGCAATAAATATAGGTTTTATTGAGTAGCCAAATAATTAGGGAAGAGTTTCTAGATATTTCGCATAGAAATATATTCTACTTATTATATAATCAACAATGCGAGACTACACTTTTCGCAACCTTAAAAAGACCGGTAAATGCGTATATAGATTCGTGCTGCTTTTATAATTAAGCAATTCTTACTCACGTTTTCTCGTGACTTTACCTTTATTAATATCCTTGATTGTATGCACAAATTAGTAAAAAATTATCTTCGTCGTAGCGAAGAAATGAGGAAGCATAAACAATGAAGCATTCTACGGAAACGATAAAGCTCGTAGAACTTCTGCCTAATCGTGATTTTCGCAAACATGTTGTTCGCAGATATGAAGTTAATTCTATGTATTTCATGGCATCATTTTTTAATGCCATGAAAAGAAATGTAAAGTTCAACTCTTCTATTTTCCCTGAGTCAAATATGACAAATCGGTATGTAATAATATAACTAAGTATAAGGTAATATTCCATTTTATACCGCAAGGTGTGGAAAAGTTGTCAAGGAATATGTTCAATTTTCTCAAAAGTTCCAACAGGCAATTGGATTATAAGGTGCTCCAGAACATATCTGAGACTCCGGTACTCATTTGAATCAGTAGCAAATGTACTGATGCATTATTTCATTCGAGCAAATGTGCACATACACAAAATGTCAACTGAAGTGATCTGCCATTTTAGTTTGACATTCAAAATACCATCATGTGGACACATACATTTGCTCACGACTTTACCTCTATTAATATGCCTTGATTGTATGCAAAAATGAGTAAAAAAATATTTCGACGTAGCGAAATAATGAGGAAGCATAAAAAATGAAGCATTCTCCGGAAACGATAAAGATCGTAGAACTTTTGGCTAATCGTGATTTTCGCAAACATGTTTTTGCGCAGATATGAAGTTAATTCTACGTATTTCATGGCATCATTTTTTAATGCCATGAAATGAAATGGAAAATTCAACCCTTCTATTTTCCCTGAGTGAAATATAATCAAGTATAATGTAGTATTCCATTTTATATGTCCCATATTTTATGTGACACGCGGCCGTTTAATCCTATGATTCGGCAATTCGACAAAGGGCGTGGGAAGACCGAAGGCAAAATGTTCCGTTTAGTAGCAAAGGGGTAAACATTTCAAAATCCCTTCTAAAAGCACTTGATCAGCACGAAAAACCCCATAACAAATTTCATTGGGTAAGCCACTGACAATGCGTCATCAACGATTGGGAGAGAAAAATGGCTTCTTGTTGTTACTAAGAAAATAATTCTCCATTTATTTCACCTTGGTTGTGTCTGACATTGAGTCAATCTTATAAATTTGGATGCCCCGGGTTGTATACCGCAAGATGTGGAAAAGTTGTAAAGGAATATTTTCAACTTTCTCAAAAGTTCCAACAGGCAATTGGATTATAAGGTGCTCCAGAACATATTTGGTGTTCCAGAACACTAGCTACTGAGACTTTCCGGTACTCATTTGAATCAGTAGCAAATGTACTGATGCATTATTTCATTCGAGCAAATGTGCTCAAAGATACTGGTCAAAATATATGCTATGCAAATTAGTTTCCAGTATATGTGTCGACCCGTCCGCAGGTCGACTAATTGGGCCCATTTAAAACTTCATTGCCCAAATTTATAACTTCAGTCGATACCCGTCCACTGAGCCCTGAGGTTTGCAACCCAGTGGATGAATTTGAATATCGCTGTATGGTGGCTTAATTTACCACCACACCTGAAATTCGTAATAGGTACTTATTACTAGGGCAAGGAAATAATGCGTTTAAAAAATGCACTTGAAATAAGAATATATGAAAAAACAACAAATATTCAACTAAAAATATTTTTCAAATATTTTATATTAAAAATAAATATTGCAATTAATTTAACAAAAAGGCTGATAACAATTCTTTTTTATATAAATAGTTTAATATGTGTACAAATACGATAAGTACATAAAAAGAAAAACATACCATAGATTAAAAAATGTGTTAAATTATAATTAAATAAAATTAAAGCAATTAGGTCCATAGAGGAAAGATCAGTTTCAATTTATTGCGTTGTAAGCGTAAACAAAAAATTTTTTTTTTTTAATTTTTATACACAAAGCTTTCCCGATTAGGTACAATAGGGATGCCAGGTTTTGAAGAGCCAAAAAGAGCACATTCAGTTTATAAAAAGAGCACATACGAAAAAAAGAGCACACTTTCTCAAATAAAATAAAAACATTTAATAATAATTCATTGAAACATAAAAAAGGTTCATAACATCTATATATATATATATATATATATATATATATATATATATATATATATATATATATATATATATATATATATATATATATATATATATATATATATATATATATATATATATATATATATATATATATATATATATATATATATATATATATATATATATATATATATATAATATATATATATATATATATATATATATATATATATATATATATATATATATATATATATATATATATATATTTTTTTTATATATATATATATATATATTATATATATATATATATATATATATATATATATATATATATATATATATATATATATATATATATATATATATATATATATATATATATATATATATATATATATATATATATATATATATATTATATATATATATATATATATATATATATATATATATATATATATATATATTATATATATATATATATATATATATATATATATATATATATATATATATATATATATATATATATTATATTATATATTATATTATATATTATATATTATATATATATATATATATATATATTATATATATATATATATATATATATATAATATATATATATATATAATATATATATATATATATATATATATATATATATATATATATATATATATATATATATATATATTATATATATATATATATATATATATATATATATATATATATATATATATATATATATATATATATATATATATATATATATATATATATATATAATATATATATATATATATATATATATATATATATATATATATATATATATATATATATATATATATATATATATATATATATATATATATATATTATATATATATTATATATATATATATATATATATATATATATAATATATATATATATATATATTTATATATATAT